>NW_024607561.1:0-29907 GCF_018296145.1 Oncorhynchus tshawytscha | reverse complement strand
AATACCAGGTGCTGTAAGCTTTTTGTCAACTCTTTGTCCGTTTTTTCCCACAAGGCTGAAATATGTGCCCTTGCTTTGAAATAAGTAAGCAAGTTTAGTTTGTATTTCATCCAACAATCTGTGCTACAAATTATGGCTGCAGTATATGCAATTTCTTCCACTTTTTGAGTGACACAAAGATGCTTATCTAAATGGTGAAAATGCTTTACATAGTGCACCAAGAAATAGTTTCTCGCTTACGACCACACCGGCCTGAGTACGCCTGATCTCGTCTGATCTCGGAAGCTAAGCAGGGTCGGGCCTGGTTAGTACTTGGATGGGAGACTTCCTGGGAATACCAGGTGCTGTAAGCTTTTTGTCAACTCTTTGTCCGTTTTTTCCCACAAGGCTGAAATATGTGCCCTTGCTTTGAAATAAGTAAGCAAGTTTAGTTTGTATTTCATCCAACAATCTGTGCTACAAATTATGGCTGCAGTATATGCAATTTCTTCCACTTTTTGAGTGACACAAAGATGCTTATCTAAATGGTGAAAATGCAACAGCTGTTAATCAGACTCACTTTCACTTTACATAGTGCACCAAGAGATAGTTTCTTGCTTACGACCACACCGGCCTGAGTACGCCTGATCTCGTCTGATCTCGGAAGCTAAGCAGGGTCGGGCCTGGTTAGTACTATGGGAGACTTCCTGGGAATACCAGGTGCTGTAAGCTTTTTGTCAACTCTTTGTCCGTTTTTTCCCACAAGGCTGAAATATGTGCCCTTGCTTTGAAATAAGTAAGCAAGTTTAGTTTGTATTTCATCCAACAATCTGTGCTACAAATTATGGCTGCAGTATATGCAATTTCTTCCACTTTTTGAGTGACACAAAGATGCTTATCTAAATGGTGAAAATGCAACAGCTGTTAATCAGACTCACTTTCACTTTACATAGTGCACCAAGAGATAGTTTCTTTCTTACGACCACACCGGCCTGAGTACGCCTGATCTCGTCTGATCTCGGAAGCTAAGCAGGGTCGGGCCTGGTTAGTACTTGGATGGGAGACTTCCTGGGAATACCAGGTGCTGTAAGCTTTTTGTCAACTCTTTGTCCGTTTTTTTTTTTCCACAAGGCTGAAATATGTGCCCTTGCTTTGAAATAAGTAAGCAAGTTTAGTTTGTATTTCATCCAACAATCTGTGCTACAAATTATGGCTGCAGTATATGCAATTTCTTCCACTTTTTGAGTGACACAAAGATGCTTATCTAAATGGTGAAAATGCAACAGCTGTTAATCAGACTCACTTTCACTTTACATAGTGCACCAAGAGATAGTTTCTCGCTTACGACCACACCGGCCTGAGTACGCCTGATCTCGTCTGATCTCGGAAGCTAAGCAGGGTCGGGCCTGGTTAGTACTTGGATGGGAGACTTCCTGGGAATACCAGGTGCTGTAAGCTTTTTGTCACTGCTTTGGAATTTCAACTCTTTGTCCGTTTATTTCCCACAAGGCTGAAATATGTGCCCTTGCTTTGAAATAAGTAAGCAAGTTTAGTTTGTATTTCATCCAACAATCTGTGCTACAAATTATGGCTGCAGTATATGCAATTTCTTCCACTTTTTGAGTGACACAAAGATGCTTATCTAAATGGTGAAAATGCAACAGCTGTTAATCAGACTCACTTTCACTTTACATAGTGCACCAAGAGATAGTTTCTCGCTTACGACCACACCGGCCTGAGTACGCCTGATCTCGTCTGATCTCGGAAGCTAAGCAGGGTCGGGCCTGGTTAGTACTTGGATGGGAGACTTCCTGGGAATACCAGGTGCTGTAAGCTTTTTGTCAACTCTTTGTCCGTTTTTTTCCCACAAGGCTGAAATATGTGCCCTTGCTTTGAAATAAGTAAGCAAGTTTAGTTTGTATTTCATCCAACAATCTGTGCTACAAATTATGGCTGCAGTATATGCAATTTCTTCCACTTTTTGAGTGACACAAAGATGCTTATCTAAATGGTGAAAATGCAACAGCTGTTAATCAGACTCACTTTCACTTTACATAGTGCACCAAGAGATAGTTTCTCGCTTACGACCACACCGGCCTGAGTACGCCTGATCTCGTCTGATCTCGGAAGCTAAGCAGGGTCGGGCCTGGTTAGTACTTGGATGGGAGACTTCCTGGGAATACCAGGTGCTGTAAGCTTTTTGTCAACTCTTTGTCCGTTTTTTCCCACAAGGCTGAAATATGTGCCCTTGCTTTGAAATAAGTAAGCAAGTTTAGTTTGTATTTCATCCAACAATCTGTGCTACAAATTATGGCTGCAGTATATGCAATTTCTTCCACTTTTTGAGTGACACAAAGATGCTTATCTAAATGGTGAAAATGCAACAGCTGTTAATCAGACTCACTTTCACTTTACATAGTGCACCAAGAGATAGTTTCTCGCTTACGACCACACCGGCCTGAGTACGCCTGATCTCGTCTGATCTCGGAAGCTAAGCAGGGTCGGGCCTGGTTAGTACTTGGATGGGAGACTTCCTGGGAATACCAGGTGCTGTAAGCTTTTTGTCACTGCCTTGTGGAATTTCTCTTTGTCCGTTTTTTCCCACAAGGCTGAAATATGTGCCCTTGCTTTGAAATAAGTAAGCAAGTTTAGTTTGTATTTCATCCAACAATCTGTGCTACAAATTATGGCTGCAGTATATGCAATTTCTTCCACTTTTTGAGTGACACAAAGATGCTTATCTAAATGGTGAAAATGCAACAGCTGTTAATCAGACTCACTTTCACTTTACATAGTGCACCAAGAGATAGTTTCTCGCTTACGACCACACCGGCCTGAGTACGCCTGATCTCGTCTGATCTCGGAAGCTAAGCAGGGTCGGGCCTGGTTAGTACTTGGATGGGAGACTTCCTGGGAATACCAGGTGCTGTAAGCTTTTTGTCAACTCTTTGTCCGTTTTTTCCCACAAGGCTGAAATATGTGCCCTTGCTTTGAAATAAGTAAGCAAGTTTAGTTTGTATTTCATCCAACAATCTGTGCTACAAATTATGGCTGCAGTATATGCAATTTCTTCCACTTTTTGAGTGACACAAAGATGCTTATCTAAATGGTGAAAATGCAACAGCTGTTAATCAGACTCACTTTCACTTTACATAGTGCACCAAGAGATAGTTTCTCGCTTACGACCACACCGGCCTGAGTACGCCTGATCTCGTCTGATCTCGGAAGCTAAGCAGGGTCGGGCCTGGTTAGTACTTGGATGGGAGACTTCCTGGGAATACCAGGTGCTGTAAGCTTTTTGTCACTGCCTTGTGGAATTTCAACTCTTTGTCCGTTTTTTCCCACAAGGCTGAAATATGTGCCCTTGCTTTGAAATAAGTAAGCAAGTTTAGTTTGTATTTCATCCAACAATCTGTGCTACAAATTATGGCTGCAGTATATGCAATTTCTTCCACTTTTTGAGTGACACAAAGATGCTTATCTAAATGGTGAAAATGCAACAGCTGTTAATCAGACTCACTTTCACTTTACATAGTGCACCAAGAGATAGTTTCTCGCTTACGACCACACCGGCCTGAGTACGCCTGATCTCGTCTGATCTCGGAAGCTAAGCAGGGTCGGGCCTGGTTAGTACTTGGATGGGAGACTTCCTGGGAATACCAGGTGCTGTAAGCTTTTTGTCAACTCTTTGTCCGTTTTTTCCCACAAGGCTGAAATATGTGCCCTTGCTTTGAAATAAGTAAGCAAGTTTAGTTTGTATTTCATCCAACAATCTGTGCTACAAATTATGGCTGCAGTATATGCAATTTCTTCCACTTTTTGAGTGACACAAAGATGCTTATCTAAATGGTGAAAATGCAACAGCTGTTAATCAGACTCACTTTCACTTTACATAGTGCACCAAGAGATAGTTTCTCGCTTACGACCACACCGGCCTGAGTACGCCTGATCTCGTCTGATCTCGGAAGCTAAGCAGGGTCGGGCCTGGTTAGTACTTGGATGGGAGACTTCCTGGGAATACCAGGTGCTGTAAGCTTTTTGTCAACTCTTTGTCCGTTTTTTCCCACAAGGCTGAAATATGTGCCCTTGCTTTGAAATAAGTAAGCAAGTTTAGTTTGTATTTCATCCAACAATCTGTGCTACAAATTATGGCTGCAGTATATGCAATTTCTTCCACTTTTTGAGTGACACAAAGATGCTTATCTAAATGGTGAAAATGCAACAGCTGTTAATCAGACTCACTTTCACTTTACATAGTGCACCAAGAGATAGTTTCTCGCTTACGACCACACCGGCCTGAGTACGCCTGATCTCGTCTGATCTCGGAAGCTAAGCAGGGTCGGGCCTGGTTAGTACTTGGATGGGAGACTTCCTGGGAATACCAGGTGCTGTAAGCTTTTTGTCACTGCCTTGTGGAATTTCAACTCTTTGTCCGTTTTTTTCCCACAAGGCTGAAATATGTGCCCTTGCTTTGAAATAAGTAAGCAAGTTTAGTTTGTATTTCATCCAACAATCTGTGCTACAAATTATGGCTGCAGTATATGCAATTTCTTCCACTTTTTGAGTGACACAAAGATGCTTATCTAAATGGTGAAAATGCAACAGCTGTTAATCAGACTCACTTTCACTTTACATAGTGCACCAAGAGATAGTTTCTCGCTTACGACCACACCGGCCTGGCCTGAGTACCCTGATCTCGTCTGATCTCGGAAGCTAAGCAGGGTCGGGCCTGGTTAGTACTTGGATGGGAGACTTCCTGGGAATACCAGGTGCTGTAAGCTTTTTGTCAACTCTTTGTCCGTTTTTTTCCCACAAGGCTGAAATATGTGCCCTTGCTTTGAAATAAGTAAGCAAGTTTAGTTTGTATTTCATCCAACAATCTGTGCTACAAATTATGGCTGCAGTATATGCAATTTCTTCCACTTTTTGAGTGACACAAAGATGCTTATCTAAATGGTGAAAATGCAACAGCTGTTAATCAGACTCACTTTCACTTTACATAGTGCACCAAGAGATAGTTTCTCGCTTACGACCACACCGGCCTGAGTACGCCTGATCTCGTCTGATCTCGGAAGCTAAGCAGGGTCGGGCCTGGTTAGTACTTGGATGGGAGACTTCCTGGGAATACCAGGTGCTGTAAGCTTTTTTGTCAACTCTTTGTCCGTTTTTTCCCACAAGGCTGAATATGTGCCCTTGCTTTGAAATAAGTAAGCAAGTTTAGTTTGTATTTCATCCAACAATCTGTGCTACAAATTATGGCTGCAGTATATGCAATTTCTTCCACTTTTTGAGTGACACAAAGATGCTTATCTAAATGGTGAAAATGCAACAGCTGTTAATCAGACTCACTTTCACTTTACATAGTGCACCAAGAGATAGTTTCTCGCTTACGACCACACCGGCCTGAGTACGCCTGATCTCGTCTGATCTCGGAAGCTAAGCAGGGTCGGGCCTGGTTAGTACTTGGATGGGAGACTTCCTGGGAATACCAGGTGCTGTAAGCTTTTTGTCAACTCTTTGTCCGTTTTTTCCCAAAGGCTGAAATATGTGCCCTTGCTTTGAAATAAGTAAGCAAGTTTAGTTTGTATTTCATCCAACAA
Source organism: Oncorhynchus tshawytscha (assembly GCF_018296145.1). Taxonomy (NCBI): domain Eukaryota; kingdom Metazoa; phylum Chordata; class Actinopteri; order Salmoniformes; family Salmonidae; genus Oncorhynchus; species Oncorhynchus tshawytscha. The sequence goes on along the minus strand of NW_024607561.1, from coordinate 24,328 downwards.
TCTGTGCTACAAATTATGGCTGCAGTATATGCAATTTCTTCCACTTTTTGAGTGACACAAAGATGCTTATCTAAATGGTGAAAATGCAACAGCTGTTAATCAGACTCACTTTCACTTTACATAGTGCACCAAGAGATAGTTTCTCGCTTACGACCACACCGGCCTGAGTACGCCTGATCTCGTCTGATCTCGGAAGCTAAGCAGGGTCGGGCCTGGTTAGTACTTGGATGGGAGACTTCCTGGGAATACCAGGTGCTGTAAGCTTTTTGTCAACTCTTTGTCCGTTTTTTCCCACAAGGCTGAAATATGTGCCCTTGCTTTGAAATAAGTAAGCAAGTTTAGTTTGTATTTCATCCAACAATCTGTGCTACAAATTATGGCTGCAGTATATGCAATTTCTTCCACTTTTTGAGTGACACAAAGATGCTTATCTAAATGGTGAAAATGCAACAGCTGTTAATCAGACTCACTTTCACTTTACATAGTGCACCAAGAGATAGTTTCTCGCTTACGACCACACCGGCCTGAGTACGCCTGATCTCGTCTGATCTCGGAGCTAAGCAGGGTCGGGCCTGGTTAGTACTTGGATGGGAGACTTCCTGGGAATACCAGGTGCTGTAAGCTTTTTGTCAACTCTTTGTCCGTTTTTTCCCACAAGGCTGAAATATGTGCCCTTGCTTTGAAATAAGTAAGCAAGTTTAGTTTGTATTTCATCCAACAATCTGTGCTACAAATTATGGCTGCAGTATATGCAATTTCTTCCACTTTTTGAGAGTGACACAAAGATGCTTATCTAAATGGTGAAAATGCAACAGCTGTTAATCAGACTCACTTTCACTTTACATAGTGCACCAAGAGATAGTTTCTCGCTTACGACCACACCGGCCTGAGTACGCCTGATCTCGTCTGATCTCGGAAGCTAAGCAGGGTCGGGCCTGGTTAGTACTTGGATGGGAGACTTCCTGGGAATACCAGGTGCTGTAAGCTTTTTGTCACTGCCTTGTGGAATTCAACTCTTTGTCCGTTTTTTCCCACAAGGCTGAAATATGTGCCCTTGCTTTGAAATAAGTAAGCAAGTTTAGTTTGTATTTCATCCAACAATCTGTGCTACAAATTATGGCTGCAGTATATGCAATTTCTTCCACTTTTTGAGTGACACAAAGATGCTTATCTAAATGGTGAAAATGCAACAGCTGTTAATCAGACTCACTTTCACTTTACATAGTGCACCAAGAGATAGTTTCTCGCTTACGACCACACCGGCCTGAGTACGCCTGATCTCGTCTGATCTCGGAAGCTAAGCAGGGTCGGGCCTGGTTAGTACTTGGATGGGAGACTTCCTGGGAATACCAGGTGCTGTAAGCTTTTTGTCAACAACTCTTTGTCCGTTTTTTCCCACAAGGCTGAAATATGTGCCCTTGCTTTGAAATAAGTAAGCAAGTTTAGTTTGTATTTCATCCAACAATCTGTGCTACAAATTATGGCTGCAGTATATGCAATTTCTTCCACTTTTTGAGTGACACAAAGATGCTTATCTAAATGGTGAAAATGCAACAGCTGTTAATCAGACTCACTTTCACTTTACATAGTGCACCAAGAGATAGTTTCTCGCTTACGACCACACCGGCCTGAGTACGCCTGATCTCGTCTGATCTCGGAAGCTAAGCAGGGTCGGGCCTGGTTAGTACTTGGATGGGAGACTTCCTGGGAATACCAGGTGCTGTAAGCTTTTTGTCAACTCTTTGTCCGTTTTTTCCCACAAGGCTGAAATATGTGCCCTTGCTTTGAAATAAGTAAGCAAGTTTAGTTTGTATTTCATCCAACAATCTGTGCTACAAATTATGGCTGCAGTATATGCAATTTCTTCCACTTTTTGAGTGACACAAAGATGCTTATCTAAATGGTGAAAATGCAACAGCTGTTAATCAGACTCACTTTCACTTTACATAGTGCACCAAGAGATAGTTTCTCGCTTACGACCACACCGGCCTGAGTACGCCTGATCTCGTCTGATCTCGGAAGCTAAGCAGGGTCGGGCCTGGTTAGTACTTGGATGGGAGACTTCCTGGGAATACCAGGTGCTGTAAGCTTTTTGTCAACTCTTTGTCCGTTTTTTTTTTCACAAGGCTGAAATATGTGCCCTTGCTTTGAAATAAGTAAGCAAGTTTAGTTTGTATTTCATCCAACAATCTGTGCTACAAATTATGGCTGCAGTATATGCAATTTCTTCCACTTTTTGAGTGACACAAAGATGCTTATCTAAATGGTGAAAATGCAACAGCTGTTAATCAGACTCACTTTCACTTTACATAGTGCACCAAGAGATAGTTTCTCGCTTACGACCACACCGGCCTGAGTACGCCTGATCTCGTCTGATCTCGGAAGCTAAGCAGGGTCGGGCCTGGTTAGTACTTGGATGGGAGACTTCCTGGGAATACCAGGTGCTGTAAGCTTTTTGTCACTGCAACTCTTTGTCCGTTTTTTCCACAAGGCTGAAATATGTGCCCTTGCTTTGAAATAAGTAAGCAAGTTTAGTTTGTATTTCATCCAACAATCTGTGCTACAAATTATGGCTGCAGTATATGCAATTTCTTCCACTTTTTGAGTGACACAAAGATGCTTATCTAAATGGTGAAAATGCAACAGCTGTTAATCAGACTCACTTTCACTTTACATAGTGCACCAAGAGATAGTTTCTCGCTTACGACCACACCGGCCTGAGTACGCCTGATCTCGTCTGATCTCGGAAGCTAAGCAGGGTCGGGCCTGGTTAGTACTTGGATGGGAGACTTCCTGGGAATACCAGGTGCTGTAAGCTTTTTGTCAACTCTTTGTCCGTTTTTTCCCACAAGGCTGAAATATGTGCCCTTGCTTTGAAATAAGTAAGCAAGTTTAGTTTGTATTTCATCCAACAATCTGTGCTACAAATTATGGCTGCAGTATATGCAATTTCTTCCACTTTTTGAGTGACACAAAGATGCTTATCTAAATGGTGAAAATGCAACAGCTGTTAATCAGACTCACTTTCACTTTACATAGTGCACCAAGAGATAGTTTCTCGCTTACGACCACACCGGCCTGAGTACGCCTGATCTCGTCTGATCTCGGAAGCTAAGCAGGGTCGGGCCTGGTTAGTACTTGGATGGGAGACTTCCTGGGAATACCAGGTGCTGTAAGCTTTTTGTCAACTCTTTGTCCGTTTTTTCCCACAAGGCTGAAATATGTGCCCTTGCTTTGAAATAAGTAAGCAAGTTTAGTTTGTATTTCATCCAACAATCTGTGCTACAAATTATGGCTGCAGTATATGCAATTTCTTCCACTTTTTGAGTGACACAAAGATGCTTATCTAAATGGTGAAAATGCAACAGCTGTTAATCAGACTCACTTTCACTTTACATAGTGCACCAAGAGATAGTTTCTCGCTTACGACCACACCGGCCTGAGTACGCCTGATCTCGTCTGATCTCGGAAGCTAAGCAGGGTCGGGCCTGGTTAGTACTTGGATGGGAGACTTCCTGGGAATACCAGGTGCTGTAAGCTTTTTGTCAACTCTTTGTCCGTTTTTTCCCACAAGGCTGAAATATGTGCCCTTGCTTTGAAATAAGTAAGCAAGTTTAGTTTGTATTTCATCCAACAATCTGTGCTACAAATTATGGCTGCAGTATATGCAATTTCTTCCACTTTTTGAGTGACACAAAGATGCTTATCTAAATGGTGAAAATGCAACAGCTGTTAATCAGACTCACTTTCACTTTACATAGTGCACCAAGAGATAGTTTCTCGCTTACGACCACACCGGCCTGAGTACGCCTGATCTCGTCTGATCTCGGAAGCTAAGCAGGGTCGGGCCTGGTTAGTACTTGGATGGGAGACTTCCTGGGAATACCAGGTGCTGTAAGCTTTTGTCAACTCTTTGTCCGTTTTTTCCCACAAGGCTGAAATATGTGCCCTTGCTTTGAAATAAGTAAGCAAGTTTAGTTTGTATTTCATCCAACAATCTGTGTACAAATTATGGCTGCAGTATATGCAATTTCTTCCACTTTTTGAGTGACACAAAGATGCTTATCTAAATGGTGAAAATGCAACAGCTGTTAATCAGACTCACTTTCACTTTACATAGTGCACCAAGAGATAGTTTCTCGCTTACGACCACACCGGCCTGAGTACGCCTGATCTCGTCTGATCTCGGAAGCTAAGCAGGGTCGGGCCTGGTTAGTACTTGGATGGGAGACTTCCTGGGAATACCAGGTGCTGTAAGCTTTTTGTCAACTCTTTGTCCGTTTTTTCCCACAAGGCTGAAATATGTGCCCTTGCTTTGAAATAAGTAAGCAAGTTTAGTTTGTATTTCATCCAACAATCTGTGCTACAAATTATGGCTGCAGTATATGCAATTTCTTCCACTTTTTGAGTGACACAAAGATGCTTATCTAAATGGTGAAAATGCAACAGCTGTTAATCAGACTCACTTTCACTTTACATAGTGCACCAAGAGATAGTTTCTGCTTACGACCACACCGGCCTGAGTACGCCTGATCTCGTCTGATCTCGGAAGCTAAGCAGGGTCGGGCCTGGTTAGTACTTGGATGGGAGACTTCCTGGGAATACCAGGTGCTGTAAGCTTTTTGTCAACTCTTTGTCCGTTTTTTCCCACAAGGCTGAAATATGTGCCCTTGCTTTGAAATAAGTAAGCAAGTTTAGTTTGTATTTCATCCAACAATCTGTGCTACAAATTATGGCTGCAGTATATGCAATTTCTTCCACTTTTTGAGTGACACAAAGATGCTTATCTAAATGGTGAAAATGCAACAGCTGTTAATCAGACTCACTTTCACTTTACATAGTGCACCAAGAGATAGTTTCTCGCTTACGACCACACCGGCCTGAGTACGCCTGATCTCGTCTGATCTCGGAAGCTAAGCAGGGTCGGGCCTGGTTAGTACTTGGATGGGAGACTTCCTGGGAATACCAGGTGCTGTAAGCTTTTTGTCAACAACTCTTTGTCCGTTTTTTCCCACAAGGCTGAAATATGTGCCCTTGCTTTGAAATAAGTAAGCAAGTTTAGTTTGTATTTCATCCAACAATCTGTGCTACAAATTATGGCTGCAGTATATGCAATTTCTTCCACTTTTTGAGTGACACAAAGATGCTTATCTAAATGGTGAAAATGCAACAGCTGTTAATCAGACTCACTTTCACTTTACATAGTGCACCAAGAGATAGTTTCTCGCTTACGACCACACCGGCCTGAGTACGCCTGATCTCGTCTGATCTCGGATCTCGGAGCTAAGCAGGGTCGGGCCTGGTTAGTACTTGGATGGGAGACTTCCTGGGAATACCAGGTGCTGTAAGCTTTTTGTCAACTCTTTGTCAACTCTTTGTCCGTTTTTCCCACAAGGCTGAAATATGTGCCCTTGCTTTGAAATAAGTAAGCAAGTTTAGTTTGTATTTCATCCAACAATCTGTGCTACAAATTATGGCTGCAGTATATGCAATTTCTTCCACTTTTTGAGTGACACAAAGATGCTTATCTAAATGGTGAAAATGCAACAGCTGTTAATCAGACTCACTTTCACTTTACATAGTGCACCAAGAGATAGTTTCTCGCTTACGACCACACCGGCCTGAGTACGCCTGATCTCGTCTGATCTCGGAAGCTAAGCAGGGTCGGGCCTGGTTAGTACTTGGATGGGAGACTTCCTGGGAATACCAGGTGCTGTAAGCTTTTTGTCAACTCTTTGTCCGTTTTTTCCCACAAGGCTGAAATATGTGCCCTTGCTTTGAAATAAGTAAGCAAGTTTAGTTTGTATTTCATCCAACAATCTGTGCTACAAATTATGGCTGCAGTATATGCAATTTCTTCCACTTTTTGAGTGACACAAAGATGCTTATCTAAATGGTGAAAATGCAACAGCTGTTAATCAGACTCACTTTCACTTTACATAGTGCACCAAGAGATAGTTTCTCGCTTACGACCACGACCCACCGGCCTGAGTACGCCTGATCTCGTCTGATCTCGGAAGCTAAGCAGGGTCGGGCCTGGTTAGTACTTGGATGGGAGACTTCCTGGGAATACCAGGTGCTGTAAGCTTTTTGTCAACTCTTTGTCCGTTTTTTCCCCACAAGGCTGAAATATGTGCCCTTGCTTTGAAATAAGTAAGCAAGTTTAGTTTGTATTTCATCCAACAATCTGTGCTACAAATTATGGCTGCAGTATATGCAATTTCTTCCACTTTTTGAGTGACACAAAGATGCTTATCTAAATGGTGAAAATGCAACAGCTGTTAATCAGACTCACTTTCACTTTACATAGTGCACCAAGAGATAGTTTCTCGCTTACGACCACACCGGCCTGAGTACGCCTGATCTCGTCTGATCTCGGAAGCTAAGCAGGGTCGGGCCTGGTTAGTACTTGGATGGGAGACTTCCTGGGAATACCAGGTGCTGTAAGCTTTTTGTCAACTCTTTGTCCGTTTTTTCCCACAAGGCTGAAATATGTGCCCTTGCTTTGAAATAAGTAAGCAAGTTTAGTTTGTATTTCATCCAACAATCTGTGCTACAAATTATGGCTGCAGTATATGCAATTTCTTCCACTTTTTGAGTGACACAAAGATGCTTATCTAAATGGTGAAAATGCAACAGCTGTTAATCAGACTCACTTTCACTTTACATAGTGCACCAAGAGATAATTTCTCGCTTACGACCACACCGGCCTGAGTACGCCTGATCTCGTCTGATCTCGGAAGCTAAGCAGGGTCGGGCCTGGTTAGTACTTGGATGGGAGACTTCCTGGGAATACCAGGTGCTGTAAGCTTTTTGTCAACTCTTTGTCTTTTTTTTCCCACAAGGCTGAAATATGTGCCCTTGCTTTGAAATAAGTAAGCAAGGTTAGTTTGTATTTCATCCAACAATCTGTGCTACAAATTATGGCTGCAGTATATGCAATTTCTTCCACTTTTTGAGTGACACAAAGATGCTTATCTAAATGGTGAAAATGCAACAGCTGTTAATCAGACTCACTTTCACTTTACATAGTGCACCAAGAGATAGTTTCTCGCTTACGACCACACCGGCCTGAGTACGCCTGATCTCGTCTGATCTCGGAAGCTAAGCAGGGTCGGGCCTGGTTAGTACTTGGATGGGAGACTTCCTGGGAATACCAGGTGCTGTAAGCTTTTTGTCAACTCTTTGTCCGTTTTTTCCCACAAGGCTGAAATATGTGCCCTTGCTTTGAAATAAGTAAGCAAGTTTAGTTTGTATTTCATCCAACAATCTGTGCTACAAATTATGGCTGCAGTATATGCAATTTCTTCCACTTTTTGAGTGACACAAAGATGCTTATCTAAATGGTGAAAATGCAACAGCTGTTAATCAGACTCACTTTCACTTTACATAGTGCACCAAGAGGTAGTTTCTCGCTTACGACCACACCGGCCTGAGTACGCCTGATCTCGTCTGATCTCGGAAGCTAAGCAGGGTCGGCCTGGTTAGTACTTGGATGGGAGACTTCCTGGGAATACCAGGTGCTGTAAGCTTTTTGTCACTGCTTGTGGAATTTCAACTCTTTGTCCGTTTTTTCCCACAAGGCTGAAATATGTGCCCTTGCTTTGAAATAAGTAAGCAAGTTTAGTTTGTATTTCATCCAACAATCTGTGCTACAAATTATGGCTGCAGTATATGCAATTTCTTCCACTTTTTGAGTGACACAAAGATGCTTATCTAAATGGTGAAAATGCAACAGCTGTTAATCAGACTCACTTTCACTTTACATAGTGCACCAAGAGATAGTTTCTCGCTTACGACCACACCGGCCTGAGTACGCCTGATCTCGTCTGATCTCGGAAGCTAAGCAGGGTCGGGCCTGGTTAGTACTTGGATGGGAGACTTCCTGGGAATACCAGGTGCTGTAAGCTTTTTGTCAACTCTTTGTCCGTTTTTTCCCACAAGGCTGAAATATGTGCCCTTGCTTTGAAAGTAAGCAAGTTTAGTTTGTATTTCATCCAACAATCTGTGCTACAAATTATGGCTGCAGTATATGCAATTTCTTCCACTTTTTGAGTGACACAAAGATGCTTATCTAAATGGTGAAAATGCAACAGCTGTTAATCAGACTCACTTTCACTTTACATAGTGCACCAAGAGATAGTTTCTCGCTTACGACCACACCGGCCTGAGTACGCCTGATCTCGTCTGATCTCGGAAGCTAAGCAGGGTCGGGCCTGGTTAGTACTTGGATGGGAGACTTCCTGGGAATACCAGGTGCTGTAAGCTTTTTGTCACTGCCTTGTGGAATTTCAACTCTTTGTCCGTTTTTCCCACTAGGCTGAAATATGTGCCCTTGCTTTGAAATAAGTAAGCAAGTTTAGTTTGTATTTCATCCAACAATCTGTGCTACAAATTATGGCTGCAGTATATGCAATTTCTTCCACTTTTTGAGTGACACAAAGATGCTTATCTAAATGGTGAAAATGCAACAGCTGTTAATCAGACTCACTTTCACTTTACATAGTGCACCAAGAGATAGTTTCTCGCTTACGACCACACCGGCCTGAGTACGCCTGATCTCGTCTGATCTCGGAAGCTAAGCAGGGTCGGGCCTGGTTAGTACTTGGATGGGAGACTTCCTGGGAATACCAGGTGCTGTAAGCTTTTTGTCACTGCCTTGTGGAATTTCAACTCTTTGTCCGTTTTTCCCACAAGGCTGAAATATGTGCCCTTGCTTTGAAATAAGTAAGCAAGTTTAGTTTGTATTTCATCCAACAATCTGTGCTACAAATTATGGCTGCAGTATATGCAATTTCTTCCACTTTTTGAGTGACACAAAGATGCTTATCTAAATGGTGAAAATGCAACAGCTGTTAATCAGACTCACTTTCACTTTACATAGTGCACCAAGAGATAGTTTCTCGCTTACGACCACACCGGCCTGAGTACGCCTGATCTCGTCTGATCTCGGAAGCTAAGCTAAGCAGGGTCGGGCCTGGTTAGTACTTGGATGGGAGACTTCCTGGGAATACCAGGTGCTGTAAGCTTTTTGTCAACTCTTTGTCCGTTTTTTCCCACAAGGCTGAAATATGTGCCCTTGCTTTGAAATAAGTAAGCAAGTTTAGTTTGTATTTCATCCAACAATCTGTGCTACAAATTATGGCTGCAGTATATGCAATTTCTTCCACTTTTTGAGTGACACAAAGATGCTTATCTAAATGGTGAAAATGCAACAGCTGTTAATCAGACTCACTTTCACTTTACATAGTGCACCAAGAGATAGTTTCTCGCTTACGACCACACCGGCCTGAGTACGCCTGATCTCGTCTGATCTCGGAAGCTAAGCAGGGTCGGGCCTGGTTAGTACTTGGATGGGAGACTTCCTGGGAATACCAGGTGCTGTAAGCTTTTGTCACTGCCTTGTGGAATTTCAACTCTTTGTCCGTTTATTCCCACAAGGCTGAAATATGTGCCCTTGCTTTGAAATAAGTAAGCAAGTTTAGTTTGTATTTCATCCAACAATCTGTGCTACAAATTATGGCTGCAGTATATGCAATTTCTTCCACTTTTTGAGTGACACAAAGATGCTTATCTAAATGGTGAAAATGCAACAGCTGTTAATCAGACTCACTTTCACTTTACATAGTGCACCAAGAGGTAGTTTCTCGCTTACGACCACACCGGCCTGAGTACGCCTGATCTCGTCTGATCTCGGAAGCTAAGCAGGGTCGGGCCTGGTTAGTACTTGGATGGGAGACTTCCTGGGAATACCAGGTGCTGTAAGCTTTTTGTCACTGCCTTGTGGAATTTCAACTTTTGTCCGTTTATTCCGTTTTTCCCACAAGGCTGAAATATGTGCCCTTGCTTTGAAATAAGTAAGCAAGTTTAGTTTGTATTTCATCCAACAATCTGTGCTACAAATTATGGCTGCAGTATATGCAATTTCTTCCACTTTTTGAGTGACACAAAGATGCTTATCTAAATGGTGAAAATGCAACAGCTGTTAATCAGACTCACTTTCACTTTACATAGTGCACCAAGAGATAGTTTCTCGCTTACGACCACACCGGCCTGAGTACGCCTGATCTCGTCTGATCTCGGAAGCTAAGCAGGGTCGGGCCTGGTTAGTACTTGGATGGGAGACTTCCTGGGAATACCAGGTGCTGTAAGCTTTTTGTCACTGCCTTGTGGAATTTCAACTCTTTGTCCGTTTATTCCCACAAGGCTGAAATATGTGCCCTTGCTTTGAAATAAGTAAGCAAGTTTAGTTTGTATTTCATCCAACAATCTGTGCTACAAATTATGGCTGCAGTATATGCAATTTCTTCCACTTTTTGAGTGACACAAAGATGCTTATCTAAATGGTGAAAATGCAACAGCTGTTAATCAGACTCACTTTCACTTTACATAGTGCACCAAGAAATAGTTTCTCGCTTACGACCACACCGGCCTGAGTACGCCTGATCTCGTCTGATCTCGGAAGCTAAGCAGGGTCGGGCCTGGTTAGTACTTGGATGGGAGACTTCCTGGGAATACCAGGTGATGTAAGCTTTTTGTCAACTCTTTGTCCGTTTTTTCCCACAAGGCTGAAATATGTGCCCTTGCTTTGAAATAAGTAAGCAAGTTTAGTTTGTATTTCATCCAACAATCTGTGCTACAAATTATGGCTGCAGTATATGCAATTTCTTCCACTTTTTGAGTGACACAAAGATGCTTATCTAAATGGTGAAAATGCAACAGCTGTTAATCAGACTCACTTTCACTTTACATAGTGCACCAAGAAATAGTTTCTTGCTTACGACCACACCGGCCTGAGTACGCCTGATCTCGTCTGATCTCGGAAGCTAAGCAGGGTCGGGCCTGGTTAGTACTTGGATGGGAGACTTCCTGGGAATACCAGGTGATGTAAGCTTTTTCAACTCAACTCTTTGTCCGTTTTTTTTTTCCCAAGGCTGAAATATGTGCCCTTGCTTTGAAATAAGTAAGCAAGTTTAGTTTGTATTTCATCCAACAATCTGTGCTACAAATTATGGCTGCAGTATATGCAATTTCTTCCACTTTTTGAGTGACACAAAGATGCTTATCTAAATGGTGAAAATGCAACAGCTGTTAATCAGACTCACTTTCACTTTACATAGTGCACCAAGAGATAGTTTCTTGCTTACGACCACACCGGCCTGAGTACGCCTGATCTCGTCTGATCTCGGAAGCTAAGCAGGGTCGGGCCTGGTTAGTACTTGGATGGGAGACTTCCTGGGAATACCAGGTGCTGTAAGCTTTTTGTCACTGCCTTGTGGAATTTCAACTCTTTGTCCGTTTATTCCCACAAGGCTGAAATATGTGCCCTTGCTTTGAAATAAGTAAGCAAGTTTAGTTTGTATTTCATCCAACAATCTGTGCTACAAATTATGGCTGCAGTATATGCAATTTCTTCCACTTTTTGAGAGTGACACAAAGATGCTTATCTAAATGGTGAAAATGCAACAGCTGTTAATCAGACTCACTTTCACTTTACATAGTGCACCAAGAAATAGTTTCTTGCTTACGACCACACCGGCCTGAGTACGCCTGATCTCGTCTGATCTCGGAAGCTAAGCAGGGTCGGGCCTGGTTAGTACTTGGATGGGAGACTTCCTGGGAATACCAGGTGATGTAAGCTTTTTGTCAACTCTTTGTCCGTTTTTTCCCACAAGGCTGAAATATGTGCCCTTGCTTTGAAATAAGTAAGCAAGTTTAGTTTGTATTTCATCCAACAATCTGTGCTACAAATTATGGCTGCAGTATATGCAATTTCTTCCACTTTTTGAGTGACACAAAGATGCTTATCTAAATGGTGAAAATGCAACAGCTGTTAATCAGACTCACTTTCACTTTACATAGTGCACCAAGAAATAGTTTCTTGCTTACGACCACACCGGCCTGAGTACGCCTGATCTCGGAAGCTAAGCAGGGTCGGGCCTGGTTAGTACTTGGATGGGAGACTTCCTGGGAATACCAGGTGATGTAAGCTTTTTGTCAACTCTTTGTCCTTTTTTTTTTCCCACAAGGCTGAAATATGTGCCCTTGCTTTGAAATAAGTAAGCAAGTTTAGTTTGTATTTCATCCAACAATCTGTGCTACAAATTATGGCTGCAGTATATGCAATTTCTTCCACTTTTTGAGTGACACAAAGATGCTTATCTAAATGGTGAAAATGCAACAGCTGTTAATCAGACTCACTTTCACTTTACATAGTGCACCAAGAAATAGTTTCTTGCTTACGACCACACCGGCCTGAGTACGCCTGATCTCGTCTGATCTCGGAAGCTAAGCAGGGTCGGGCCTGGTTAGTACTTGGATGGGAGACTTCCTGGGAATACCAGGTGATGTAAGCTTTTCACTGTCAACTCTTTGTCCGTTTTTTCCCACAAGGCTGAAATATGTGCCCTTGCTTTGAAATAAGTAAGCAAGTTTAGTTTGTATTTCATCCAACAATCTGTGCTACAAATTATGGCTGCAGTATATGCAATTTCTTCCACTTTTTGAGTGACACAAAGATGCTTATCTAAATGGTGAAAATGCAACAGCTGTTAATCAGACTCACTTTCACTTTACATAGTGCACCAAGAGATAGTTTCTTGCTTACGACCACACCGGCCTGAGTACGCCTGATCTCGTCTGATCTCGGAAGCTAAGCAGGGTCGGGCCTGGTTAGTACTTGGATGGGAGACTTCCTGGGAATACCAGGTGCTGTAAGCTTTTTGTCAACTCTTTGTCCGTTTTTTCCCACAAGGCTGAAATATGTGCCCTTGCTTTGAAATAAGTAAGCAAGTTTAGTTTGTATTTCATCCAACAATCTGTGCTACAAATTATGGCTGCAGTATATGCAATTTCTTCCACTTTTTGAGTGACACAAAGATGCTTATCTAAATGGTGAAAATGCAACAGCTGTTAATCAGACTCACTTTCACTTTACATAGTGCACCAAGAAATAGTTTCTCGCTTACGACCACACCGGCTGAGTACGCCTGATCTCGTCTGATCTCGGAAGCTAAGCAGGGTCGGTCCTGGTTAGTACTTGGATGGGAGAGTTCCTTGAATACCAGGTGCTGTAAGCTTTTTGTCAACTCTTTGTCCGTTTTTTCCCACAAGGCTGAAATATGTACCCTTGCTTTGAAATAAGTAAGCAAGTTTAGTTTGTATTTCATCCAACAATCTGTGCTACAAATTATGGCTGCAGTATATGCAATTTCTTCCACTTTTTGAGTGACACAAAGATGCTTATCTAAATGGTGAAAATGCAACAGCTGTTAATCAGACTCACTTTCACTTTACATAGTGCACCAAGAGATAGTTTCTCGCTTACGACCACACCGGCCTGAGTACGCCTGATCTCGTCTGATCTCGGAAGCTAAGCAGGGTCGGGCCTGGTTAGTACTTGGATGGGAGACTTCCTGGGAATACCAGGTGCTGTAAGCTTTTTGTCACTGCCTTGTGGATTTTCAACTCTTTGTCCGTTTTTCCCACAAGGCTGAAATATGTGCCCTTGCTTTGAAATAAGTAAGCAAGTTTAGTTTGTATTTCATCCAACAATCTGTGCTACAAATTATGGCTGCAGTATATGCAATTTCTTCCACTTTTTGAGTGACACAAAGATGCTTATCTAAATGGTGAAAATGCAACAGCTGTTAATCAGACTCACTTTCACTTTACATAGTGCACCAAGAGATAGTTTCTCGCTTACGACCACACCGGCCTGAGTACGCCTGATCTCGTCTGATCTCGGAAGCTAAGCAGGGTCGGGCCTGGTTAGTACTTGGATGGGAGACTTCCTGGGAATACCAGGTGCTGTAAGCTTTTTCACTGCCTTGTGGAATTTCAACTCTTTGTCCGTTTTTTCCCACAAGGCTGAAATATGTGCCCTTGCTTTGAAATAAGTAAGCAAGTTTAGTTTGTATTTCATCCAACAATCTGTGCTACAAATTATGGCTGCAGTATATGCAATTTCTTCCACTTTTTGAGTGACACAAAGATGCTTATCTAAATGGTGAAAATGCAACAGCTGTTAATCAGACTCACTTTCACTTTACATAGTGCACCAAGAGAAAGTAGTTTGCTTACGACCACACCGGCCTGAGTACGCCTGATCTCGTCTGATCTCGGAAGCTAAGCAGGGTCGGGCCTGGTTAGTACTTGGATGGGAGACTTCCTGGGAATACCAGGTGCTGTAAGCTTTTTGTCAACTCTTTGTCCAACTCTTTTTTGCCCCACAAGGCTGAAATATGTGCCCTTGCTTTGAAATAAGTAAGCAAGTTTAGTTTGTATTTCATCCAACAATCTGTGCTACAAATTATGGCTGCAGTATATGCAATTTCTTCCACTTTTGAGTGACACAAAGATGCTTATCTAAATGGTGAAAATGCAACAGTGACAAAGACATCACCTGGTATTCCCAGGAAGTCTCCCATCCAAGTACTAACCAGGCCCGACCCTGCTCGTCTGATCTCGCTTCCGAGATCAGACGAGATCAGGCGTACTCAGGCCGGTGTGGTCGTAAGCGAGAAACTATTTCTTGGTGCACTATGTAAAGTGAAAGTGAGTCTGATTAACAGCTGTTGCATTTTCACCATTTAGATAAGCATCTTTGTGTCACTCAAAAAGTGGAAGAAATTGCATATACTGCAGCCATAATTTGTAGCACAGATTGTTGGATGAAATACAAACTAAACTTGCTTACTTATTTCAAAGCAAGGGCACATATTTCAGCCTTGTGGGAAAAAACGGACAAAGAGTTGAAATTCCACAAGGCAGTGACAAAAAGCTTACAGCACCTGGTATTCCCAGGAAGTCTCCCATCCAAGTACTAACCAGGCCCGACCCTGCTTAGCTTCCGAGATCAGACGAGATCAGGCGTACTCAGGCCGGTGTGGTCGTAAGCGAGAAACTATCTCTTGGTGCACTATGTAAAGTGAAAGTGAGTCTGATTAACAGCTGTTGCATTTTCACCATTTAGATAAGCATCTTTGTGTCACTCAAAAAGTGGAAGAAATTGCATATACTGCAGCCATAATTTGTAGCACAGATTGTTGGATGAAATACAAACTAAACTTGCTTCTTATTTCAAAGCAAGGGCACATATTTCAGCCTTGTGGGAAAAAACGGACAAAGAGTTGAAATTCCACAAGGCAGTGACAAAAGCTTACAGCACCTGGTATTCCCAGGAAGTCTCCCATCCAAGTACTAACCAGGCCCGACCCTGCTTAGCTTCCGAGATCAGACGAGATCAGGCGTACTCAGGCCGGTGTGGTCGTAAGCGAGAAAAACTATCTCTTGGTGCACTATGTAAAGTGAAAGTGAGTCTGATTAACAGCTGTTGCATTTTCACCATTTAGATAAGCATCTTTGTGTCACTCAAAAAGTGGAAGAAATTGCATATACTGCAGCCATAATTTGTAGCACAGATTGTTGGATGAAATACAAACTAAACTTGCTTACTTATTTCAAAGCAAGGGCACATATTTCAGCCTTGTGGGAAAAAAACGGACAAAGAGTTGAAATTCCACAAGGCAGTGACAAAAAGCTTACAGCACCTGGTATTCCCAGGAAGTCTCCCATCCAAGTACTAACCAGGCCCGACCCTGCTTAGCTTCCGAGATCAGACGAGATCAGGCGTACTCAGGCCGGTGTGGTCGTAAGCGAGAAACTATTTCTTGGTGCACTATGTAAAGTGAAAGTGAGTCTGATTAACAGCTGTTGCATTTTCACCATTTAGATAAGCATCTTTGTGTCACTCAAAAAGTGGAAGAAATTGCATATACTGCAGCCATAATTTGTAGCACAGATTGTTGGATGAAATACAAACTAAACTTGCTTACTTATTTCAAAGCAAGGGCACATATTTCAGCCTTGTGGGAAAAAAACGGACAAAGAGTTGAAATTCCACAAGGCAGTGACAAAAAGCTTACAGCACTGGTATTCCCAGGAAGTCTCCCATCCAAGTACTAACCAGGCCCGACCCTGCTTAGCTTCCGAGATCAGACGAGATCAGGCGTACTCAGGCCGGTGTGGTCGTAAGCGAGAAACTATTTCTTGGTGCACTATGTAAAGTGAAAGTGAGTCTGATTAACAGCTGTTGCATTTTCACCATTTAGATAAGCATCTTTGTGTCACTCAAAAAGTGGAAGAAATTGCATATACTGCAGCCATAATTTGTAGCACAGATTGTTGGATGAAATACAAACTAAACTTGCTTACTTATTTCAAAGCAAGGGCACATATTTCAGCCTTGTGGGAAAAAACGGACAAAGAGTTGACAAAAAGCTTACATCACCTGGTATTCCCAGGAAGTCTCCCATCCAAGTACTAACCAGGCCCGACCCTGCTTAGCTTCCGAGATCAGACGAGATCAGGCGTACTCAGGCCGGTGTGGTCGTAAGCAAGAAACTATTTCTTGGTGCACTATGTAAAGTGAAAGTGAGTCTGATTAACAGCTGTTGCATTTTCACCATTTAGATAAGCATCTTTGTGTCACTCAAAAAGTGGAAGAAATTGCATATACTGCAGCCATAATTTGTAGCACAGATTGTTGGATGAAATACAAACTAAACTTGCTTACTTATTTCAAAGCAAGGGCACATATTTCAGCCTTGTGGGAAAAAACGGACAAAGAGTTGACAAAAAAAGCTTACATCACCTGGTATTCCCAGGAAGTCTCCCATCCAAGTACTAACCAGGCCCGACCCTGCTTAGCTTCCGAGATCAGACGAGATCAGGCGTACTCAGGCCGGTGTGGTCGTAAGCAAGAAACTATTTCTTGGTGCACTATGTAAAGTGAAAGTGAGTCTGATTAACAGCTGTTGCATTTTCACCATTTAGATAAGCATCTTTGTGTCACTCAAAAAGTGGAAGAAATTGCATATACTGCAGCCATAATTTGTAGCACAGATTGTTGGATGAAATAAAAACTAAACTTGCTTACTTATTTCAAAGCAAGGGCACATATTTCAGCCTTGTGGGAAAAAACGGACAAAGAGTTGACAAAAACAAAAAGCTTACATCACCTGGTATTCCCAGGAAGTCTCCCATCCAAGTACTAACCAGGCCCGACCCTGCTTAGCTTCCGAGATCAGACGAGATCAGGCGTACTCAGGCCGGTGTGGTCGTAAGCAAGAAACTATTTCTTGGTGCACTATGTAAAGTGAAAGTGAGTCTGATTAACAGCTGTTGCATTTTCACCATTTAGATAAGCATCTTTGTGTCACTCAAAAAGTGGAAGAAATTGCATATACTGCAGCCATAATTTGTAGCACAGATTGTTGGATGAAATACAAACTAAACTTGCTTACTTATTTCAAAGCAAGGGCACATATTTCAGCCTTGTGGGAAAAAAAAAGAGTTGACAAAGAGTTGACAAAAAGCTTACATCACCTGGTATTCCCAGGAAGTCTCCCATCCAAGTACTAACCAGGCCCGACCCTGCTTAGCTTCCGAGATCAGACGAGATCAGGCGTACTCAGGCCGGTGTGGTCGTAAGCAAGAAACTATTTCTTGGTGCACTATGTAAAGTGAAAGTGAGTCTGATTAACAGCTGTTGCATTTTCACCATTTAGATAAGCATCTTTGTGTCACTCAAAAAGTGGAAGAAATTGCATATACTGCAGCCATAATTTGTAGCACAGATTGTTGGATGAAATACAAACTAAACTTGCTTACTTATTTCAAAGCAAGGGCACATATTTCAGCCTTGTGGGAAAAAACGGACAAAGAGTTGACAAAAAGCTTACATCACCTGGTATTCCCAGGAAGTCTCCCATCCAAGTACTAACCAGGCCCGACCCTGCTTAGCTTCCGAGATCAGACGAGATCAGGCGTACTCAGGCCGGTGTGGTCGTAAGCAAGAAACTATTTCTTGGTGCACTATGTAAAGTGAAAGTGAGTCTGATTAACAGCTGTTGCATTTTCACCATTTAGATAAGCATCTTTGTGTCACTCAAAAAGTGGAAGAAATTGCATATACTGCAGCCATAATTTGTAGCACAGATTGTTGGATGAAATACAAACTAAACTTGCTTACTTATTTCAAAGCAAGGGCACATATTTCAGCCTTGTGGGAAAAAACAAAGAGTTGACAAAGAGTTGACAAAAAGCTTACATCACCTGGTATTCCCAGGAAGTCTCCCATCCAAGTACTAACCAGGCCCGACCCTGCTTAGCTTCCGAGATCAGACGAGATCAGGCGTACTCAGGCCGGTGTGGTCGTAAGCAAGAAACTATTTCTTGGTGCACTATGTAAAGTGAAAGTGAGTCTGATTAACAGCTGTTGCATTTTCACCATTTAGATAAGCATCTTTGTGTCACTCAAAAAGTGGAAGAAATTGCATATACTGCAGCCATAATTTGTAGCACAGATTGTTGGATGAAATACAAACTAAACTTGCTTACTTATTTCAAAGCAAGGGCACATATTTCAGCCTTGTGGGAAAACGGACAAAGAGTTGACAAAAAGCTTACATCACCTGGTATTCCCAGGAAGTCTCCCATCCAAGTACTAACCAGGCCCGACCCTGCTTAGCTTCCGAGATCAGACGAGATCAGGCGTACTCAGGCCGGTGTGGTCGTAAGCAAGAAACTATTTCTTGGTGCACTATGTAAAGTGAAAGTGAGTCTGATTAACAGCTGTTGCATTTTCACCATTTAGATAAGCATCTTTGTGTCACTCAAAAAGTGGAAGAAATTGCATATACTGCAGCCATAATTTGTAGCACAGATTGTTGGATGAAATACAAACTAAACTTGCTTACTTATTTCAAAGCAAGGGCACATATTTCAGCCTTGTGGGAAAAAACGGACAAAGAGTTGACAAAAAGCTTACATCACCTGGTATTCCCAGGAAGTCTCCCATCCAAGTACTAACCAGGCCCGACCCTGCTTAGCTTCCGAGATCAGACGAGATCAGGCGTACTCAGGCCGGTGTGGTTAAGCAAGAAACTATTTCTTGGTGCACTATGTAAAGTGAAAGTGAGTCTGATTAACAGCTGTTGCATTTTCACCATTTAGATAAGCATCTTTGTGTCACTCAAAAAGTGGAAGAAATTGCATATACTGCAGCCATAATTTGTAGCACAGATTGTTGGATGAAATACAAACTAAACTTGCTTACTTATTTCAAAGCAAGGGCACATATTTCAGCCTTGTGGGAAAAAACGGACAAAGAGTTGAAATTCCACAAGGCAGTGACAAAAAGCTTACAGCACCTGGTATTCCCAGGAAGTCTCCCATCCAAGTACTAACCAGGCCCGACCCTGCTTAGCTTCCGAGATCAGACGAGATCAGGCGTACTCAGGCCGGTGTGGTCGTAAGCAAGAAACTATTTCTTGGTGCACTATGTAAAGTGAAAGTGAGTCTGATTAACAGCTGTTGCATTTTCACCATTTAGATAAGCATCTTTGTGTCACTCAAAAAGTGGAAGAAATTGCATATACTGCAGCCATAATTTGTAGCACAGATTGTTGGATGAAATACAAACTAAACTTGCTTACTTATTTCAAAGCAAGGGCACATATTTCAGCCTTGTGGGAAAAAAACGGACAAAGAGTTGACAAAAAAAGCTTACATCACCTGGTATTCCCAGGAAGTCTCCCATCCAAGTACTAACCAGGCCCGACCCTGCTTAGCTTCCGAGATCAGACGAGATCAGGCGTACTCAGGCCGGTGTGGTCGTAAGCAAGAAACTATTTCTTGGTGCACTATGTAAAGTGAAAGTGAGTCTGATTAACAGCTGTTGCATTTTCACCATTTAGATAAGCATCTTTGTGTCACTCAAAAAGTGGAAGAAATTGCATATACTGCAGCCATAATTTGTAGCACAGATTGTTGGATGAAATACAAACTAAACTTGCTTACTTATTTCAAAGCAAGGGCACATATTTCAGCCTTGTGGGAAAAAACGGACAAAGAGTTGACAAAAACAAAAAGCTTACATCACCTGGTATTCCCAGGAAGTCTCCCATCCAAGTACTAACCAGGCCCGACCCTGCTTAGCTTCCGAGATCAGACGAGATCAGGCGTACTCAGGCCGGTGTGGTCGTAAGCAAGAAACTATTTCTTGGTGCACTATGTAAAGTGAAAGTGAGTCTGATTAACAGCTGTTGCATTTTCACCATTTAGATAAGCATCTTTGTGTCACTCAAAAAGTGGAAGAAATTGCATATACTGCAGCCATAATTTGTAGCACAGATTGTTGGATGAAATACAAACTAAACTTGCTTACTTATTTCAAAGCAAGGGCACATATTTCAGCCTTGTGGGAAAAAACGGACAAAGAGTTGACAAAAAGCTTACATCACCTGGTATTCCCAGGAAGTCTCCCATCCAAGTACTAACCAGGCCCGACCCTGCTTAGCTTCCGAGATCAGACGAGATCAGGCGTACTCAGGCCGGTGTGGTCGTAAGCAAGAAACTATTTCTTGGTGCACTATGTAAAGTGAAAGTGAGTCTGATTAACAGCTGTTGCATTTTCACCATTTAGATAAGCATCTTTGTGTCACTCAAAAAGTGGAAGAAATTGCATATACTGCAGCCATAATTTGTAGCACAGACTGTTGGATGAAATACAAACTAAACTTGCTTACTTATTTCAAAGCAAGGGCACATATTTCAGCCTAGTGGGAAAAACGGACAAAGAGTTGAAATTCCACAAGGCAGTGACAAAAAGCTTACAGCACCTGGTATTCCCAGGAAGTCTCCCATCCAAGTACTAACCAGGCCCGACCCTGCTTAGCTTCCGAGATCAGACGAGATCAGGCGTACTCAGGCCGGTGTGGTCGTAAGCAAGAAACTATTTCTTGGTGCACTATGTAAAGTGAAAGTGAGTCTGATTAACAGCTGTTGCATTTTCACCATTTAGATAAGCATCTTTGTGTCACTCAAAAAGTGGAAGAAATTGCATATACTGCAGCCATAATTTGTAGCACAGATTGTGTTGGATGAAATACAAACTAAACTTGCTTACTTATTTCAAAGCAAGGGCACATATTTCAGCCTTGTGGGAAAAAACGGACAAAGAGTTGACAAAAAGCTTACATCACCTGGTATTCCCAGGAAGTCTCCCATCCAAGTACTAACCAGGCCCGACCCTGCTTAGCTTCCGAGATCAGACGAGATCAGGCGTACTCAGGCCGGTGTGGTCGTAAGCAAGAAACTATTTCTTGGTGCACTATGTAAAGTGAAAGTGAGTCTGATTAACAGCTGTTGCATTTTCACCATTTAGATAAGCATCTTTGTGTCACTCAAAAAGTGGAAGAAATTGCATATACTGCAGCCATAATTTGTAGCACAGATTGTTGGATGAAATACAAACTAAACTTGCTTACTTATTTCAAAGCAAGGGCACATATTTCAGCCTTGTGGGAATAAACGGACAAAGAGTTGAAATTCCACAAGGCAGTGACAAAAAGCTTACAGCACCTGGTATTCCCAGGAAGTCTCCCATCCAAGTACTAACCAGGCCCGACCCTGCTTAGCTTCCGAGATCAGACGAGATCAGGCGTACTCAGGCCGGTGTGGTCGTAAGCAAGAAACTATTTCTTGGTGCACTATGTAAAGTGAAAGTGAGTCTGATTAACAGCTGTTGCATTTTCACCATTTAGATAAGCATCTTTGTGTCACTCAAAAAGTGGAAGAAATTGCATATACTGCAGCCATAATTTGTAGCACAGATTGTTGGATGAAATACAAACTAAACTTGCTTACTTATTTCAAAGCAAGGGCACATATTTCAGCCTTGTGGGAAAAAACGGACAAAGAGTTGACAAAAAGCTTACATCACCTGGTATTCCCAGGAAGTCTCCCATCCAAGTACTAACCAGGCCCGACCCTGCTTAGCTTCCGAGATCAGACGAGATCAGGCGTACTCAGGCCGGTGTGGTCGTAAGCAAGAAACTATTTCTTGGTGCACTATGTAAAGTGAAAGTGAGTCTGATTAACAGCTGTTGCATTTTCACCATTTAGATAAGCATCTTTGTGTCACTCAAAAAGTGGAAGAAATTGCATATACTGCAGCCATAATTTGTAGCACAGATTGTTGGATGAAATACAAACTAAACTTGCTTACTTATTTCAAAGCAAGGGCACATATTTCAGCCTTGTGGGAAAAAACGGACAAAGAGTTGACAAAAAGCTTACATCACCTGGTATTCCCAGGAAGTCTCCCATCCAAGTACTAACCAGGCCCGACCCTGCTTAGCTTCCGAGATCAGACGAGATCAGGCGTACTCAGGCCGGTGTGGTCGTAAGCAAGAAACTATTTCTTGGTGCACTATGTAAAGTGAAAGTGAGTCTGATTAACAGCTGTTGCATTTTCACCATTTAGATAAGCATCTTTGTGTCACTCAAAAAGTGGAAGAAATTGCATATACTGCAGCCATAATTTGTAGCACAGATTGTTGGATGAAATACAAACTAAACTTGCTTACTTATTTCAAAGCAAGGGCACATATTTCAGCCTTGTGGGAAAAAACGGACAAAGAGTTGACAAAAAAAGCTTACATCACCTGGTATTCCCAGGAAGTCTCCCATCCAAGTACTAACCAGGCCCGACCCTGCTTAGCTTCCGAGATCAGACGAGATCAGGCGTACTCAGGCCGGTGTGGTCGTAAGCAAGAAACTATTTCTTGGTGCACTATGTAAAGTGAAAGTGAGTCTGATTAACAGCTGTTGCATTTTCACCATTTAGATAAGCATCTTTGTGTCACTCAAAAAGTGGAAGAAATTGCATATACTGCAGCCATAATTTGTAGCACAGATTGTTGGATGAAATACAAACTAAACTTGCTTACTTATTTCAAAGCAAGGGCACATATTTCAGCCTTGTGGGAAAAAACGGACAAAGAGTTGACAAAAAGCTTACATCACCTGGTATTCCCAGGAAGTCTCCCATCCAAGTACTAACCAGGCCCGACCCTGCTTAGCTTCCGAGATGACGAGATCAGGCGTACTCAGGCCGGTGTGGTCGTAAGCAAGAAACTATTTCTTGGTGCACTATGTAAAGTGAAAGTGAGTCTGATTAACAGCTGTTGCATTTTCACCATTTAGATAAGCATCTTTGTGTCACTCAAAAAGTGGAAGAAATTGCATATACTGCAGCCATAATTTGTAGCACAGATTGTTGGATGAAATACAAACTAAACTTGCTTACTTATTTCAAAGCAAGGGCACATATTTCAGCCTTGTGGGAAAAAACGGACAAAGAGTTGACAAAAAGCTTACATCACCTGGTATTCCCAGGAAGTCTCCCATCCAAGTACTAACCAGGCCCGACCCTGCTTAGCTTCCGAGATCAGACGAGATCAGGCGTACTCAGGCCGGTGTGGTCGTAAGCAAGAAACTATTTCTTGGTGCACTATGTAAAGTGAAAGTGAGTCTGATTAACAGCTGTTGCATTTTCACCATTTAGATAAGCATCTTTGTGTCACTCAAAAGTGGAAGAAATTGCATATACTGCAGCCATAATTTGTAGCACAGATTGTTGGATGAAATACAAACTAAACTTGCTTACTTATTTCAAAGCAAGGGCACATATTTCAGCCTTGTGGGAAAAAACGGACAAAGAGTTGACAAAAAGCTTACATCACCTGGTATTCCCAGGAAGTCTCCCATCCAAGTACTAACCAGGCCCGACCCTGCTTAGCTTCCGAGATCAGACGAGATCAGGCGTACTCAGGCCGGTGTGGTCGTAAGCAAGAAACTATTTCTTGGTGCACTATGTAAAGTGAAAGTGAGTCTGATTAACAGCTGTTGCATTTTCACCATTTAGATAAGCATCTTTGTGTCACTCAAAAAGTGGAAGAAATTGCATATACTGCAGCCATAATTTGTAGCACAGATTGTTGGATGAAATACAAACTAAACTTGCTTACTTATTTCAAAGCAAGGGCACATATTTCAGCCTTGTGGGAAAAAAACGGACAAAGAGTTGACAAAAAGCTTACATCACCTGGTATTCCCAGGAAGTCTCCCATCCAAGTACTAACCAGGCCCGACCCTGCTTAGCTTCCGAGATCAGACGAGATCAGGCGTACTCAGGCCGGTGTGGTCGTAAGCAAGAAACTATTTCTTGGTGCACTATGTAAAGTGAAAGTGAGTCTGATTAACAGCTGTTGCATTTTCACCATTTAGATAAGCATCTTTGTGTCACTCAAAAAGTGGAAGAAATTGCATATACTGCAGCCATAATTTGTAGCACAGATTGTTGGATGAAATACAAACTAAACTTGCTTACTTATTTCAAAGCAAGGGCACATATTTCAGCCTTGTGGGAATAAACGGACAAAGAGTTGAAATTCCACAAGGCAGTGACAAAAAGCTTACA
>NW_024607560.1:27500-29899 GCF_018296145.1 Oncorhynchus tshawytscha | reverse complement strand
AAAAAAATCTCTCTCTCTCTCTCTCTCTCTCTCTCTCTGTCTCTCTCTCCTCTCTCTCTCTCTCTCTCTCTTTTCTCTCTCTCTCTCTCTCTCTGTCTCTCTCTCTCTCTCTCTCTCTCTCTCTTCTCTTTCTCTCTCTCTCTCTTTCTCTTTCTCTCTCTCTCTCTCTCTCTCTCTCTCTCTCTCTCTCTCTCCCCACACAGTAGATACTACTCCATGATGATACATTAACATGGTTATAACCCTAATGTAACTACTCCATGATGATACATTAACATGGTTATAACCCTAATGTAACAGTAGATACTACTCCATGATGATAGATTAACATGGTTATAACCCTAATGTAACTACTCCATGATGATACATTAACATGGTTATAACCCTAATGTCACAGTAGATACTACTCCATGATGATACATTAACATGGTTATAACCCTAATGTAACAGTAGATACTACTCCATGATGATACGTTAACATGGTTATAACCCTAATGTCACAGTAGATACTACTCCATGATGATACATTAACATGGTTATAACCCTAATGTAACTACTCCATGATGATACGATTAACATGGTTATAACCCTAATGTAACTACTCCATGATGATACGTTAACATGGTTATAACCCTAATGTAACAGTACTCCATGATGATACATTAACATGGTTATAACCCTAATGTCACAGTAGATACTACTCCATGATGATACGTTAACATGGTTATAACCCTAATGTCACAGTAGATACTACTCCATGATGATACGTTAACATGGTTATAACCCTAATGTAACTACTCCATGATGATACATTAACATGGTTATAACCCTAATGTAACAGTAGATACTACTCCATGATGATACGTTAACATGGTTATAACCCTAATGTCACAGTAGATACTACTCCATGATGATACGTTAACATGGTTATAACCCTAATGTAACTACTCCATGATGATACATTAACATGGTTATAACCCTAATGTAACAGTAGATACTACTCCATGATGATACGTTAACATGGTTATAACCCTAATGTCACAGTAGATACTACTCCATGATGATACGTTAACATGGTTATAACCCTAATGTCACAGTAGATACTACTCCATGATGATACGTTAACATGGTTATAACCCTAATGTCACAGTAGATACTACTCCATGATGATAGATTAACATGGTTATAACCCTAATGTCACAGTAGATACTACTCCATGATGATACGTTGACATGGTTATAACCCTAATGTAACTACTCCATGATGATACATTAACATGGTTATAACCCTAATGTCACAGTAGATACTACTCCATGATGATACGTTAACATGGTTATAACCCTAATGTCACAGTAGATACTACTCCATGATGATACGTTAACATGGTTATAACCTAATGTAACAGTAGATACTACTCCATGATGATACGTTGACATGGTTATAACCCTAATGTAACTACTCCATGATGATACATTAACATGGTTATAACCCTAATGTAACTACTCCATGATGATACATTAACATGGTTATAACCCTAATGTCACAGTAGATACTACTCCATGATGATACATTAACATTGTTATAACCCTAATGTAACAGTAGATACTACTCCATGATGATACGTTAACATGGTTATAACCCTAATGTCACAGTAGATACTACCCCATGATGATACGTTAACATGGTTATAACCCTAATGTAACAGTAGATACTACTCCATGATGATACATTGACATGGTTATAACCTAATGTAACTACTCCATGATGATACGTTAACATGGTTATAACCCTAATGTAACTACTCCATGATGATACGTTAACATGGTTATAACCCTAATGTAACAGTACTCCATGATGATACGTTAACATGGTTATAACCTAATGTAACTACTCCATGATGATACGTTAACATGGTTATAACCCTAATGTAACAGTAGATACTACTCCATGATGATACATTAACATGGTTATAACCCTAATGTAACAGTAGATACTACTCCATGATGATACATTAACATGGTTATAACCCTAATGTAACTACTCCATGATGATACGTTAACATGGTTATAACCCTAATGTAACAGTAGATACTACTCCATGATGATACGTTAACATGGTTATAACCCTAATGTAACTACTCCATGATGATACGTTAACATGGTTATAACCCTAATGTAACAGTAGATACTATTCCATGATGATACGTTGACATGGTTATAACCCTAATGTAACTAATCCATGATGATACGTTAACATGGTTATAACCCTAATGTAACAGTAGATACTACTCCATGATGATACGTTAACATGGTTATAACCCTAATGTAACTACTCCATGATGATACATTAACATGGTTATAACCCTAATGTAACAGTAGATACTACTCCATGATGATACG
>NW_024607560.1:0-20000 GCF_018296145.1 Oncorhynchus tshawytscha | reverse complement strand
GGGAATAGGGCTCTGGTCTAAAGTAGTGCACTATATAGGGAATAGGGCTCTGGTCTAAAGTAGTGCACTATATAGGGAATAGGGCTCTGGTCTAAAGTAGTGCACTATGTAGGGAATAGGGCTCTGGTCTAAAGTAGTGCACTATATAGGGAATAGGGCTCTGGTCTAAAGTGGTACCACTATTTAGGGAATAGGGCCCTGGTCTAAAGTAGTGCACTATGTAGGGAATAGGGCTCTGGTCTAAAGTAGAGCACTATATAGGGAATATGGCTCTGGTCTATTGTAGTGCACTATGTAGGGAATAGGGTGGACTCTGGTCTAAAGTAGTGCACTATGTAGGGAATAGGGCTCTGGTCTAAAGTAGTGCACTATATAGGGAATATGGCTCTGGTCTAAAGTAGAGCACTATATAGGGAATAGGTTCCTGGTCTAAAGTAGAGCACTATATAGGGAATAGGGTCTGGTCTGAAGTAGTGCACTATGTAGAGAATAGGGCTCTGGTCTAAAGTAGTGCACCATATAGGGAATAGGGCTCTGGTCTAAAGTAGTGCACTATATAGGGAATAGGGCTCTGGTCTAAAGTAGTGCACTATATAGGTAGTGTAATGATCTATATATGGGGGTATGTTGAGACTGGAGAGACATACTGTAATGATCTATATATGGAGGTATGTTGAGACATACTGTAATGATCTATATATGGAGGTATGTTGAGACTGGAGACATACTGTAATGATCTATATATGGAGGTATGTTGAGACTGGAGAGACATACTGTAATGATCTATATATGGAGGTATGTTGAGACTGGAGACATACTGTAATGATCTATATATGGAGGTATGTTGAGACTGGAGAGACATACTATAATGATCTATATATGGAGGTATGTTGAGACTGGAGAGACATACTGTAATGATCTATATATGGAGGTATGTTGAGACTGGAGACATACTGTAATGATCTATATATGGAGGTATGTTGAGACTGGAGACATACTGTAATGATCTATATATGGAGGTATGTTGAGACTGGAGAGACATACTGTAATGATCTATATATGGAGGTATGTTGAGACATACTGTAATGATCTATATATGGAGGTATGTTGAGACATACTGTAATGATCTATATATGGAGGTATGTTGAGACTGGAGACATACTGTAATGATCTATATATGGAGGTATGTTGAGACTGGAGACATACTGTAATGATCTATATATGGGGGTATGTTGAGACATACTGTAATGATCTATATATGGAGGTATGTTGAGACTGGAGAGACATACTGTAATGATCTATATATGGAGGTATGTTGAGACTGGAGACATACTGTAATGATCTATATATGGAGGTATGTTGAGACTGGAGAGACATACTGTAATGATCTATATATGGAGGTATGTTGAGACATACTGTAATGATCTATATGTGGAGGTATGTTGAGACTGGAGACATACAGTAATGATCTATATATGGAGGTATGTTGAGACTGGAGAGACATACTGTAATGATCTATATATGGAGGTATGTTGAGACTGGAGAGACATACTGTAATGATCTATATATGGAGGTATGTTGAGACATACTGTAATGATCTATATATGGAGGTATGTTGAGACTGGAGAGACATACTGTAATGATCTATATATGGAGGTATGTTGAGACTGGAGAAATACTGTAATGATCTATATATGGAGGTATGTTGAGACTGGAGAGACATACTGTAATGATCTATATATGGAGGTATGTTGAGACTGGAGACATACTGTAATGATCTATATATGGAGGTATGTTGAGACTGGAGAGACATACTGTAATGATCTATATATGGAGGTATGTTGAGACTGGAGACATACTGTAATGATCTATATATGGAGGTATGTTGAGACATACTGTAATGATCTATATATGGAGGTATGTTGAGACATACTGTAATGATCTATATATGGAGGTATGTTGAGACATACTGTAATGATCTATATATGGAGGTATGTTGAGACTGGAGAGACATACTGTAATGATCTATATATGGGGGTATGTTGAGACATACTGTAATGATCTATATATGGAGGTATGTTGAGACATACTGTAATGATCTATATATGGAGGTATGTTGAGACATACTGTAATGATCTATATATGGAGGTATGTTGAGACTGGAGAGACATACTGTAATGATCTATATATGGAGGTATGTTGAGACTGGAGAGACATACTGTAATGATCTATATATGGAGGTATGTTGAGACATACTGTAATGATCTATATGTGGAGGTATGTTGAGACATACTGTAATGATCTATATATGGAGGTATGTTGAGACTGGAGACATACTGTAATGATCTATATATGGAGGTATGTTGAGACATACTGTAATGATCTATATATGGAGGTATGTTGAGACTGGAGAAATACTGTAATGATCTATATATGGAGGTATGTTGAGACTGGAGAGACATACTGTAATGATCTATATATGGAGGTATGTTGAGACTGGAGACATACTGTAATGATCTATATATGGAGGTATGTTGAGACATACTGTAATGATCTATATATGGAGGTATGTTGAGACATACTGTAATGATCTATATATGGAGGTATGTTGAGACTGGAGAGACATACTGTAATGATCTATATATGGAGGTATGTTGAGACTGGAGAGACATACTGTAATGATCTATATATGGAGGTATGTTGAGACTGGAGAGACATACTGTAATGATCTATATATGGAGGTATGTTGAGACTGGAGAGACATATTGTAATGCATTATATTTGCGAGGCCCAAATATACTTGGTACTTTCATACATTTTTGATAAAGTCCCAAAACACAAACTGAAAGCATTAGAGTGTCTTCACAGTTTCCAGTCTGCCAGTCAGCACTTCCTTAACATGTAGTGTGTGCATCTTCAGCTCCTATAATCTACAGTAATGTGTCTCTCTCTCTCAATTCAATTCAATTCAATTCAAAGCAGCCTCTCTCCCTCTCTCATTCTCTCCTTCTCTCACTCTGTTTCCATCTCTCTCTCTCTCTCTCTCTCTCTCTCTCTCTCTCTCTCTCTCTCCCTGTCTCTCTCTCTCTCACTGTCTCTCTCTCTCTCTCTGTAGCTTCGGACGCTGGGGAGCAGCAGCTGTGGATGAGTCAGATGCAGCTCTGTGCCCGACGCCACTCTGACTCCAGTGCCAAGGTAGAATATATAGACTATACCACCTCACCCTTTACCTTTTTACATACTGTAGAATCTATAGGCTATACCACCTCATCCTTTACCTACTGTAGAATCTATAGACTATACCACCTCATCCTTTACCTCCTGTAGAATCTATAGGCTATACCACCTCATCATTTACCTACTGTAGAATCTATAGGCTATACCACCTCATCCTTTACATACAGTAGAATCTATAGGCTATACCACCTCATCCTTTACCTACTGTAGAATCTATAGACTATACCACCTCATCCTTTACCTACTGTAGAATCTATAGACTATACCACCTCATCCTTTACCTACTGTAGAATCTATAGGCTATACCACCTCATCCTTTACCTACTGTAGAATCTATAGGCTATACCACCTCATCCTTTACATACTGTAACATCTATAGACTATACCACCTCATCCTTTACCTACTGTAGAATCTATAGACTATACCACCTCATCCTTGACCTCCTTTACCTACTATAGAATCTATAGGCCATACCACCTCATCCTTTACCTACTGTAGAATCTATAGGCTATACCACCTCATCCTTTACCTACTGTAGAATCTATAGACTATACCACCTCATCCTTTACCTACTGTAGAATCTATAGGCTATACCACCTCATCCTTTACATACTGTAACATCTATAGACTATACCACCTCATCCTTTACCTACTGTAGAATCTATAGGCTATACCACCTCACCCTTTACCTACTGTAGAATCTATAGGCTATACCACCTCGTCCTTTACCTACTGTAGAATCTATAGGCTATACCACCTCATCCTTTACATACTGTAGAATATATAGGCTATACCACCTCATCCTTTACATACTGTAGAATCTATAGGCTATACCACCTCATCCTTTACATACTGTAACATCTATAGACTATACCACCTCATCCTTTACGTACTGTAGAATCTATAGACTATATCACCTCATCCTTTACCTACTGTAGAATCTATAGACTATACCACCTCATCCTTTACCTACTGTAACATCTATAGACTATACCACCTCATCCTTTACCTACTGTAGAATCTATAGACTATACCACCTCATCCTTTACCTACTGTAGAATCTATAGGCTATATCACCTCATCCTTTACATACTGTAACATCTATAGACTATACCACCTCATCCTTTACCTACTGTAGAATCTATAGGCTATATCACCTCATCCTTTACATACTGTAACATCTATAGACTATACCACCTCATCCTTTACCTACTGTAGAATCTATAGACTATACCACCTCATCCTTTACATCCTTTACCTACTATAGAATCTATAGGCTATACCACCTCATCCTTTACATCCTTTACCTACTGTAGAATCTATAGGCTATACCACCTCATCCTTTACATCCTTTACCTACTGTAGAATCTATAGGCTATACCACCTCATCCTTTACCTCCTTTACCTACTATAGAATCTATAGGCTATACCACCTCATCCTTTACCTCCTGTAGAATCTATAGGCTATACCACCTCATCCTTTACCTACTGTAGAATCTATAGGCTATACCACCTCATCCTTTACCTCCTGTAGAATCTATAGGCTATACCACCTCATCCTTTACATACAGTAGAATCTATAGACTATACCACCTCATCCTTTACCTACTGTAGAATCTATAGACTATACCACCTCATCCTTTACATACTGTAGAATCTATAGACTATACCACCTCATCCTTTACCTCCTGTAGAATCTATAGACTATACCACCTCATCCTTTACATACAGTAGAATCTATAGACTATACCACCTCATCCTTTACCTACTGTAGAATCTATAGACTATACCACCTCATCCTTTACCTACTGTAGAATCTATAGTCTATACCACCTCATCCTTTACCTACTGTAGAATCTATAGACTATACCACCTCATCCTTTACCTACTGTAGAATCTATAGACTATACCACCTCATCCTTTACCTACTGTAGAATCTATAGGCTATACCACCTCATCCTTTACCTACTGTAGAATCTATAGGCTATACCACCTCATCCTTTACCTCCTGTAGAATCTATAGGCTATACCACCTCATCCTTTACATACTGTAGAATCTATAGGCTATACCACCTCTTCCTTGACCTCCTTTACATACTGTAGAATCTATAGGCTATACCACCTCATCCTTTACCTCCTGTAGAATCTATAGGCTATACCACCTCATCCTTTACCTACTGTAGAATCTATAGACTATACCACCTCATCCTTTACATACTGTAGAATCTATAGACTATACCACCTCATCCTTTACCTACTGTAGAATCTATAGACTATACCACCTCGTCCTTTACCTCCTGTAGAATCTATAGACTATACCACCTCATCCTTTACCTACTGTAGAATCTATAGGCTATACCACCTCATCCTTTACATACTGTAGAATCTATAGGCTATACCACCTCATCCTTTACATACTGTAGAATCTATAGACTATACCACCTCATCCTTTACATACTGTAGAATCTATAGGCTATACCACCTCATCCTTTACCTACTGTAGAATCTATAGACTATACCACCTCGTCCTTTACCTCCTGTAGAATCTATAGACTATACCACCTCATCCTTTACCTACTGTAGAATCTATAGGCTATACCACCTCATCCTTTACATACTGTAGAATCTATAGGCTATACCACCTCATCCTTTACATACTGTAGAATCTATAGACTATACCACCTCATCCTTTACATACTGTAGAATCTATAGGCTATACCACCTCATCCTTTACATACTGTAGAATCTATAGGATATACCACCTCATCCTTTACCTACTGTAGAATCTATAGGCTATACCACCTCATCCTTTACCTCCTGTAGAATCTATAGGCTATACCACCTCATCCTTTACATACTGTATAATCTATAGGCTATACCACCTCATCCTTTACCTACTGTAGAATCTATAGTCTATACCACCTCATCCTTTACATACTGTATAATCTATAGGCTATACCACCTCATCCTTTACCTACTGTAGAATCTATAGGCTATACCACCTCATCCTTTACCTACTGTAGAATATATAGGCTATACCACCTCATCCTTTACCTACTGTAGAATCTATAGTCTATACCACCTCATCCTTTACATACTGTATAATCTATAGGCTATACCACCTCATCCTTTACCTACTGTAGAATCTATAGGCTATACCACCTCATCCTTTACATACTGTAGAATCTATAGTCTATACCACCTCATCCTTTACATACTGTAGAATCTATAGGCTATACCACCTCATCCTTTACATACTGTATAATCTATAGGCTATACCACCTCATCCTTTACATACTGTAGAATATATAGGCTATACCACCTCATCCTTTACCTACTGTAGAATCTATAGACTATACCACCTCATCCTTTACATACTGTATAATCTATAGGCTATACCACCTCATCCTTTACATACTGTATAATCTATAGACTATACCACCTCATCCTTTACATACTGTATAATCTATAGGCTATACCACCTCATCCTTTACCTACTGTAGAATCTATAGGCTATACCACCTCATCCTTTACATACTGTAGAATCTATAGGCTATACCACCTCATCCTTTACATACTGTATAATCTATAGACTATACCACCTCATCCTTTACCTACTGTAGAATCTATAGGCTATACCACCTCATCCTTTACCTACTGTAGAATCTATAGACTATACCACCTCATCCTTTACGTACTGTAGAATCTATAGGCTATACCACCTCATCCTTTACCTACTGTAGAATCTATAGGCTATACCACCTCATCCTTTACCTACTGTAGAATCTATAGACTATACCACCTCATCCTTTACCTACTGTAGAATCTATAGGCTATACCACCTCATCCTTTACCTACTGTAGAATCTATAGGCTATACCACCTCATCCTTTACCTACTGTAGAATCTATAGACTATACCACCTCATCCTTTACCTACTGTAGAATCTATAGGCTATACCACCTCATCCTTTACATACTGTAGAATCTATAGGCTATATCACCTCATCCTTTACCTCCTGTAGAATCTATAGGCTATACCACCTCATCCTTTACCTACTGTAGAATCTATAGGCTATACCACCTCATCCTTTACCTCCTGTAGAATCTATAGGCTATACCACCTCATCCTTTACATACTGTAGAATCTATAGACTATACCACCTCATCCTTTACATACTGTAGAATCTATAGGCTATACCACCTCATCCTTTACCTACTGTAGAATCTATAGGCTATACCACCTCATCCTTTACCTCCTGTAGAATCTATAGGCTATACCACCTCATCCTTTACCTACTGTAGAATCTATAGACTATACCACCTCATCCTTTACATACTGTAGAATCTATAGACTATACCACCTCATCCTTTACATACTATAGAATCTATAGGCTATACCACCTCATCCTTTACATACTATAGAATCTATAGACTATACCACCTCATCCTTTACCTACTGTATAATCTATAGGCTATACCACCTCATCCTTTACCTACTGTAGAATCTATAGGCTATACCACCTCATCCTTTACCTACTGTAGAATCTATAGGCTATACCACCTCATCCTTTACCTCCTGTAGAATCTATAGGCTATACCACCTCATCCTTTACCTACTGTAGAATCTATAGACTATACCACCTCATCCTTTACCTACTGTAGAATCTATAGGCTATACCACCTCATCCTTTACCTCCTGTAGAATCTATAGGCTATACCACCTCATCCTTTACCTACTGTAGAATCTATAGACTATACCACCTCATCCTTTACCTACTGTAGAATCTATAGGCTATACCACCTCATCCTTTACCTACTGTAGAATCTATAGACTATACCACCTCATCCTTTACATACTGTAGAATCTATAGACTATACCACCTCATCCTTTACATCCTGTAGAATCTATAGGCTATACCACCTCATCCTTTACCTACTGTAGAATCTATAGACTATACCACCTCATCCTTTACCTACTGTAGAATCTATAGACTATACCACCTCATCCTTTACATACTGTAGAATCTATAGGCTATACCACCTCATCCTTTACCTACTGTAGAATCTATAGACTATACCACCTCATCCTTTAGATACTGTAGAATCTATAGGCTATACCACCTCATCCTTTACATACTGTAGAATCTATAGGCTATACCACCTCATCCTTTACATACTGTAGAATCTATAGACTATACCACCTCATCCTTTACCTACTGTAGAATCTATAGACTATACCACCTCATCCTTTAGATACTGTAGAATCTAAAGGCTATATCACCTCATCCTTTACCTACTGTAGAATCTATAGTCTATACCACCTCATCCTTTACATACTGTAGAATCTATAGACTATACCACCTCATCCTTTACATACTGTAGAATCTATAGACTATACCACCTCATCCTTTACCTACTGTAGAATCTATAGACTATACCACCTCATCCTCATTGGCATTTTAAATGTTTTATTCTTCCATTCTTCTGTGTTTATTTTCTGTCTGTTTATCTTCTTCTAAGAGGAGGGGAGAAATGGGAATAGCGGCGTTTTGCCCTTTAATCATCACGGTCAGGAAGCAGTCACAGACCTTCTGTTAGTTCCACCTTCTCTGCTTCTCGTCTCTGACATTCTAGAATCCCAAAGGCCATCCTATTCCCTATCTAGTGCACTTCATTTGACCTGCTAGGACCCATAGGGCTTTAGTTAAAAGTAGTGCACTATTCTAAAGGGATTTCCAGGTGAATAATAAAGGAGTTGATAAATGAATCCTGTTTTTATTACAAGTTGCAACAGGGCCTCCAGATCAGAAGCAGAGTAAATGTCTTAACCGGGCCTTTTCTTAGAAAAGCTCAATATAAATCACACAGCACCAAAATGTTCTGGAAACAGCCGCCAGAGAGGCTATAGGAAGTCGCAACGTCAGCTTCTCCAGAATCACACGGTGTCACAGTGACATTATCAGAGTCCCCGGCCCCAGTCTGGAGCCAAACTTGAACCATAAGATTCAACACTGACGGACATTTAGTGTCAGTTAAACAGATCCAAGGTTGAATCATCAGCACTTTGTTACAACAGAGAATTATAGACGAACAAGTGACCATGGTTACCTGCTGTTTCCCGTCCCCTAAGGGAATTGTTATTTATTTTTATTTTATTTCACCTTTATTTAACCAGGTCGGCCAGTTGAGAACACCTTTATTTAAGCAGGTCGGCCAGTTGAGAACACCTTTATTTAACCAGGTCGGCCAGTTGAGAACACCTTTATTTAACCAGGTCGGCCAGTTGAGAACAAGTTCTCATTTACAACTGCGACCTGGTCAAGATAAAGCAAAGCAGTGCGACACAAACAACAACACAGAGTTACACATAAACAAACGTACAGACAATAACACAATAGAAAAATAAATGTACAGTGTGCGTAAATGTAGAAGAGTAGGGAGGTAAAGGCAATAAATAGGCCACAGAGGCGAAATAATTACAACTTAGCAATTAAACACTGGAGTGATAGATGTGCAGATGATGATGTGCAAGTAGAGATACTGGGGTGCAAAAGAGCAAGAGGATAAGTAATAATATGGGGATGAGGTAGGTGGGTGGGCTATTTACAGATGGGCTGAGTACAGGTACAGTGATCGGTAAGCTGCTCTGACAGCTGATGCTTAAGGTTAGAGAGGGAGATATAAGACTCCAGCTTCAGAGATTTTTGCAATTTGTTCCAGTCATTTGTCTGCGTCTCCCTGTACATACAATAACTAAGCAATAAGGCACAACGGGGTGTGGTATATGGCCAATATACCAATAACCCCCGAGGTGCCTTATTGCTATAATAAACAGGTTACCAACATGAGTAGAGCAGTAAAAATAAACGTTCTGTCATACCCATAGTATAATATATCACGGCTGTCAGCCAATCAGCATTCAGGGCTCGATCCACCCAGTTTATAATGTTTAGATAAATATCAATCCAATATCAACAGTTGAATCAAATACAGGGAAATCACTTCCTGTTTGACTATTTTAGGTACCAGGGTGTCATATGGGAAGCAGACCTTGGTGACGAGCAGCCTGATAGTCTGCTGATACAGGCAGGTGCTGCGCTGACATTTAAAAAAAAATATATATATTTTGGATTAGTTTTTCTGTCCACAAAGTGCACTGCCAAGACCACTGAGTCAATGGGGTCGGACGTGGTTTTGTTTTGCCCTAGAAAGGAAAGCCTGTAAGATTTCTAATACTGGAGAAACTAGAAGGAGGTTGAAATATCATACAGATGCCGTATCGTAATTCGAGTCAGTTTGCTACAGCGGAAAAAAATAAACCTGCTTCAACAGGAAATGTGAATCGTTCCGTGGATTATAATTACTCTACTTTTGTTTTTGTTTTGGGCAGATCAAGTCTGACGTTTTAAAGTGGAAATTACAAACTTTATAAGTCTTTTGAAACCTTGAATCCACGACCAGTTTGCATTTCCTGTTGTTCAAGACATTTCCTGTTGTTCAAGGCATTTCCTGTTGTTCAAGACATTTCCTGTTGACATTTCCTGTTGTTCAAGACATTTCCTGTTGTTCAAGACATTTCCTGTTGGTCAAGGCATTTCCTGTTGTTCAAGACATTTCCTGTTGTTCAAGCCATTTCCTGTTGTTCAAGGCATTTCCTGTTGTTCAAGACATTTCCTGTTGGTCAAGGCATTTCCTGTTGTTCAAGACATTTCCTGTTGTTCAAGCCATTTCCTGTTGTTCAAGGCATTTCCTGTTGTTCAAGGCATTTCCTGTTGTTCAAGACATTTCCTGTTGTTCAAGACATTTCCTGCTATATAACAGCTTCTGTCCCCAAGCCATTAGACTGCTGAACAATTCATAAAAATCACCACCGGACAATTTACATTGACCCCCCACTCTCCACCCTCCCCTCTTGTACACTGCTGCTACTCCTCCTGGTCCCCCTGTATATACCCCCACACTGATTCGGTACTGGTCCCCCCTGTATATACCCCCCACACTGACTCGGTACTGGTGCCCCCTGTATATACCCCCCACACTGACTCGGTACCGGTGACATATTGATGCTGGTGTTGATGAACCTGAGGGTAACAGGATAAACAGACATATTGATGCTGGTGTTGATGAACCTGAGGGTAACAGGATAAACAGACATATTGATGCTGGTGTTGATGAACCTGAGGGTAACAGGATCAACAGACATATTGATGCTGGTGTTGATGAACCTGAGGGTAACAGGATAACAGACATATTGATGCTGGTGTTGATGAACCTGAGGGTAACAGGATAAACAGACAGATTGATGCTGGTGTTGATGAACCTGAGGGTAACAGGATAACAGACATATTGATGCTGGTGTTGATGAACCTGAGGGTAACAGGATAAACAGACATATTGATGCTGGTGTTGATGAACCTGAGGGTAACAGGATAAACAGACATATTGATGCTGGTGTTGATGAACCTGAGGGTAACAGGATAACAGACATATTGATGCTGGTGTTGATGAACCTGAGGGTAACAGGATAAACAGACATATTGATGCTGGTGAACCTGAGGGTAACAGGATAAACAGACATATTGATGCTGGTGAACCTGAGGGTAACAGGATAAACAGACATATTGATGCTGGTGAACCTGAGGGTAACAGGATAAACAGTGTCCATGTCGTCCCTCCCTGTTTGTCTGTTTTTCTTCCGTTTGGTGATTAACGAACACAACACATATCTGCTGCTAGCTAGCTTCCACTGCACCAACCCTACCCTGGTTTTACGATAGGCCTAACCAGGACGAGCTGTTATATGATAGGTCTAACCAGGACGAGCTGTTATATGATAGGTCTAACCAGGAAGAGCTGTTATATGATAGGTCTAACCAGGAAGAGCTGTTTATATGGTAGGTCTACCCAGGAAGAGCTGTTTATATGGTAGGTCTAACCAGGAAGTGCTGTTTATATGAGAGGTCTAACCAGGAAGAGCTGTTATATGATAGGTCTAACCAGGACGAGCTGTTATATGATAGGTCTAACCAGGACGAGCTGTTATATGATAGGTCTAACCAGGAAGAGCTGTTATATGATAGGTCTAACCAGGAAGTGCTGTTTATATGATAGGTCTACCCAGGAAGAGCTGTTTATATGGTAGGTCTACCCAGGAAGAGCTGTTATATGATAGGTCTACCCAGGAAGAGCTGTTATATGATAGGTCTAACCAGGAAGAGCTGTTATATGATAGGTCTAACCAGGAAGAGCTGTTTATATGGTAGGTCTACCCAGGAAGAGCTGTTATATGATAGGTCTAACCAGGAAGAGCTGTTATATGATAGATCTAACCAGGATGTGCTGTTTATAGTGCATAGAGAGAACACTGGAACAGTAGATGCCTCGGTAACCATAGCGCTGCCATGGTCACCATGTTTACTTTGTGAGTCACTGCCCATTCCCAGAGGGTTCATCAGTTCAGTTGACACAACCTCCCGTCGTCCCTAACTTGTATCAATATCGTTCCTATGGGACAGCGAACGTCATTCAGAAACGTGTGTAGAGGTTGTGTAAGCGGTCAAGTTTATCTAGCTGTTGTGTGTCAGTTTTACACGGCGGTGAGGGTGGTCGCCCCTACAGAGTTAAACAGCAGACCGTTGTCCTTTAATAATGTAACACAGAGTTAAACAGAAGACCGTTGTCCTTTAATAACGTAACACAGAGTTAAACAGCAGACCGTTGTCCTTTAATAACGTAACACAGAGTTAACCAGCAGACCGTTGTCCTTTAATAATGTAACACAGAGTTAAACAGCAGACCGTTGTCTTTTAATAACGTAACACAGAGTTAAACAGCAGACCGTTGTCCTTTAATAACGTAACACAGAGTTAAACAGCAGACCGTTGTCCTTTAATAACGTAACACAGAGTTAAACAGCAGACCGTTGTCCTTTAATAACGTAACACAGAGTTAAACAGCAGACCGTTGTCCTTTAATAACGTAACACAGAGTTAAACAGCAGACCGTTGTCCTTTAATAACGTAACACAGAGTTAAACAGCAGACCGTTGTCCTTTAATATCGTAACACAGAGTTAACCAGCAGACCGTTGTCCTTTAATAACGTAACACAGAGTTAAACAGCAGACCGTTGTCCTTTAATAACGTTTTAGTTAGACTAACACAGAGTATAACAGCAGACCGTTGTCCTTTAATAACGTAACACAGAGTTAAACAGCAGACCGTTGTCTTTTAATAACGTAACACAGAGTTAAACTGCAGACCGTTGTCCTTTAATAACGTAACACAGAGTTAAACAGCAGACCATTGTCCTTTAATAACGTAACACAGAGTTAAACAGCAGACCGTTGTCCTTTAATAACGTAACACAGAGTTAAACAGCAGACCGTTGTCTTTTAATAACGTAACACAGAGTTAAACAGCAGACCGTTGTCCATTAATAACGTAACACAGAGTTAAACAGCAGACCGTTGTCCTTTAATAACGTAACACAGAGTTAAACAGCAGACCGTTGTCCTTTAATAACGTAACACAGAGTTAAACAGCAGACCGTTGTCCTTTAATAACGTAACACAGAGTTAAACAGCAGACCGTTGTCCTTTAATAACGTAACACA
Source organism: Oncorhynchus tshawytscha (assembly GCF_018296145.1). Lineage (NCBI taxonomy): Eukaryota > Metazoa > Chordata > Actinopteri > Salmoniformes > Salmonidae > Oncorhynchus > Oncorhynchus tshawytscha. The sequence continues at coordinate 6,148 of NW_024607560.1, read as the reverse complement.
GAGTTAAACAGCAGACCGTTGTCCTTTAATAACGTAACACAGAGTTAAACAGCAGACCGTTGTCCTTTAATAACGTTTTAGTTAGACTAACACAGAGTTAAACAGCAGACCGTTGTCCTTTAATAACGTAACACAGAGTTAAACAGAAGACCGTTGTCCTTTAATAATGTAACACAGAGTTAAACAGCAGACCGTTGTCCTTTAATAACGTTTTAGTTAGACTAACACAGAGTTAAACAGCAGACCGTTGTCCTTTAATAACGTAACACAGAGTTAAACAGCAGACCGTTGTCCTTTAATAACGTAACACAGAGTTAAACAGCAGACCGTTGTCCTTTAATAACGTTTTAGTTAGACTAACACAGAGTTAAACAGCAGACCGTTGTCCTTTAATAACGTAACACAGAGTTAAACAGAAGACCGTTGTCCTTTAATAATGTAACACAGAGTTAAACAGCAGACCGTTGTCCTTTAATAACGTAACACAGAGTTAAACAGCAGATCGTAAGGACAACCTGATTTGATTTGATTTGATTTAACAACGTAACAGAGTCACGAGGAAAGGAAGCAGAGTTGGTTGTGGGGTTGTAGGGACACGCTTGTTTTTGCACCAACAGTTCAACTAACTTAGTATGTGTGTGTGTGTGTGTGTGTGTGTGTGTGTGTGTGTGTGTGCGTGCGTGGATGTGTGTGTGTGTGTATGTGTGTGTGTGTGTGTGTGTGTGTGTGTGTGTGTGTGTGTGTGTGTGTGTGTGTGTGTATATGTATGTATGTATGCGTGTGTGCGTGCGTGCGTGCGTATGTATGTGTGTGTGTGTGTGTGTGTGTGCGTGTGTGTGTGTGCACACGAACACTTGTGTATCTGTGTAGAGGTTGGCAGGGGGTCCCACGACTTACCGTTGCCCATGTCCATGAGCACTGCAACCATTCCACTACCATAATCTCACATATCATTGTAGTGATGATACAGGTGAGTATGGAATGCTCTATGAACGCTCTATGAATGCTCTATGAATGCTCTATGAACGCTCTATGAATGCTCTAAGAATGCTCTAAGAGTAGGGTTAGACTGGGGAAATGGCTCCATGTTAGACTGGGGAAATGGTTCCATGTTAGACTGGGGAAATGGCTCCATGTTAGACTGGGGAAATGGCTCCATGTTAGAGTAGAGTTAGACTGGGGAAATGGCTCCATGTTAGACTGGGGAAATGGCTCCATGTTAGACTGGGGAAATGGCTCCATGTTAGAGTAGAGTTAGACTAGGGAAATGGCTCCATGTTAGAGTAGGGTTAGACTGGGGAAATGGCTCCATGTTAGACTGGGGAAATGGCTCCATGGTAGACTGGGGAAATGGCTCCATGTTAGACTGGGGAAATGGCTCCACGTTAGACTGGGGAAATGGCTCCATGTTAGACTAGGGAAATGGCTCCATGTCAGAGTAGAGTTAGACTGGGGAAATGGCTCCATGTTAGAGTAGAGTTAGACTGGGGAAATGGCTCCATGTTAGACTAGGGAAATGGCTCCATGTCAGAGTAGAGTTAGACTGGGGAAATGGCTCCATGTTAGAGTAGAGTTAGACTGGGGAAATGGCTCCATGTCAGACTGGGGAAATGGCTCCATGTTAGACTGGGGAAATGGCCATGTTAGACTGGGGAAATGGCTCCATGTTAGACTGGGGAAATGGCTCCATGTTAGACTGGGGAAATGGCTCCATGTTAGACTAGGGAAATGGCTCCATGTTAGAGTAGAGTTAGACTGGGGAAATGGCTCCATGTTAGACTGGGGAAATGGCTCCATGTTAGACTGGGGAAATGGCTCCATGTTAGAGTAGAGTTAGACTGGGGAAATGGCTCCATGTTACACTGGGGAAATGGCTCCATGTTAGACTGGGGAAATGGCTCCATGTTAGACTGGGGAAATGGCTCCATGTTAGACTGGGGAAATGGCTCCATGTTAGAGTAGAGTTAGACTGGGGAAATGGCTCCATGTTACACTGGGGAAATGGCTCCATGTTAGACTGGGGAAATGGCTCCATGTTAGACTGGGGAAATGGTTCCATGTTAGACTGGGGAAATGGCTCCATGTTAGAGTAGAGTTAGACTGGGGAAATGGCTCCATGTTAGACTGGGGAAATGGCTCCATGTTAGACTGGGGAAATGGCTCCATGTTAGACTGGGGAAATGGCTCCATGTTAGACTGGGGAAATGGCTCCATGTTAGACTGGGGAAATGGCTCCATGTCAGAGTAGAGTTAGACTGGGGAAATGGCTCTATGTCAGACTGGGGAAATGGCTCTATGTCAGACTGGGGAAATGGCTCCATGTTAGACTGGGGAAATGACTCCATGTTAGACTGGGGAAATGACGCCATGTTAGACTGCGGAAATGGCTCCATGTTAGACTGGGGAAATGGCTCCATGTTAGAATGGGGAAATGGCTTCATGTTAGAGTAGAGTTAGACTGGGGAAATGGCTCCATGTTAGAGTAGAGTTAGACTGGGGAAATGGCTCCATGTTAGACTGTGGAAATGGCTCCATGTTAGACTGGGGAAATGGCTCCATGTCAGACTGGGGAAATGGCTCCATGTTAGACTGGGGAAATGGCTCCATGTTAGACTGGGGAAATGGCTACATGTTAGACTGGGGAAATGGCTCCATGTTAGACTGGGGAAATGACTCCATGTTAGACTGGGGAAATGGCTACATGTTAGACTGGGGAAATGGCTCCATGTTAGACTGGGGAAATGGCTCCATGTTAGAGTAGGGTTAGACTGGGGAAATGGCTCCATGTTAGAGTAGAGTTAGACTGGGGAAATGGCTCCATGTTAGACTGGGGAAATGGCTGCATTGTAGACTGTGGAAATGGCTCCATGTCAGACTGGGGAAATGGCTCCATGTTAGAGTAGAGTTAGACTGGGGAAATGGCTCCATGTTAGACTGGGGAAATGGCTCCATGTCAGACTGGGGAAATGGCTCCATGTTAGACTGGGGAAATGGCTCCATGTCAGAGTAGAGTTGGACTTGGGAAATGGCTCCATGTTAGACTGGGGAAATGGCTCCATGTTAGAGTAGAGTTAGACTGGGGACATGGCTCCATGTTAGACTGGGGAAATGGCTCCATGTTAGAGTAGAGTTAGACTGGGGAAATGGCTCCATGTTAGACTGGGGAAATGGCTCCATGTCAGACTGGGGAAATGGCTCCATGTTAGACTGGGGAAATGGCTCCATGTCAGAGTAGAGTTAGCCTGGGGAAATGGCTCAATGTTAGACTGGGGAAATGGCTCCATGTTAGAGTAGAGTTAGACTGGGGAAATGGCTCCATGTTAGAGTAGAGTTAGACTGGGGAAATGGCTCCATGTTAGACTGGGGAAATGGCTCCATGTCAGACTGGGGAAATGGCTCCATGTCAGACTGGGGAAATGGCTCCATGTCAGACTGGGGAAATGGCTCCATGTCAGACTGGGGAAATGGCTCCATGTTAGACTGGGGAAATGGCTCCATGTCAGAGTAGAGTTAGACTGGGGAAATGGCTCCATGTTAGAGTAGGGTTAGACTGGGGAAATGGCTCCATGTTAGACTGGGGAAATGGCTCCATGTCAGAGTAGAGTTAGACTGGGGAAATGGCTCCATGTTAGACTGGGGAAATGGCTCCATGTTAGACTGGGGAAATGGCTCCATGTTAGACTGGGGAAATGGCTCCATGTTAGACTGGGGAAATGGCTCCATGTTAGAGTAGAGTTAGACTGGGGAAATGGCTCCATGTTAGACTGGGGAAATGGCTCCATGTTAGACTGGGGAAATGGCTCCATGTTAGACTGGGAAATGGCTCCATGTTAGACTGGGGAAATGGCTCCATGTTAGACTGGGGAAATGGCTCCATGTCAGAGTAGAGTTAGACTGGGGAAATGGCTCTATGTCAGACTGGGGAAATGGCTCCATGTTAGACTGGGGAAATGACTCCATGTTAGACTGGGGAAATGGCTCCATGTGAGACTGCGGAAATGGCTCCATGTTAGACTGGGGAAATGGCTCCATGTTAGAATGGGGAAATGGCTTCATGTTAGAGTAGAGTTAGACTGGGGAAATGGCTCCATGTTAGAGTAGAGTTAGACTGGGGAAATGGCTCCATGTTAGACTGTGGAAATGGCTCCATGTTAGACTGGGGAAATGGCTCCATGTCAGACTGGGGAAATGGCTCCATGTTAGACTGGGGAAATGGCTCCATGTTAGACTGGGGAAATGGCTACATGTTAGACTGGGGAAATGGCTCCATGTTAGACTGGGGAAATGACTCCATGTTAGACTGGGGAAATGGCTACATGTTAGACTGGGGAAATGGCTCCATGTTAGACTGGGGAAATGGCTCCATGTTAGAGTAGGGTTAGACTGGGGAAATGGCTCCATGTTAGAGTAGAGTTAGACTGGGGAAATGGCTCCATGTTAGACTGGGGAAATGGCTGCATTGTAGACTGTGGAAATGGCTCCATGTCAGACTGGGGAAATGGCTCCATGTTAGAGTAGAGTTAGACTGGGGAAATGGCTCCATGTTAGACTGGGGAAATGGCTCCATGTCAGACTGGGGAAATGGCTCCATGTTAGACTGGGGAAATGGCTCCATGTCAGAGTAGAGTTGGACTTGGGAAATGGCTCCATGTTAGACTGGGGAAATGGCTCCATGTTAGAGTAGAGTTAGACTGGGGACATGGCTCCATGTTAGACTGGGGAAATGGCTCCATGTTAGAGTAGAGTTAGACTGGGGAAATGGCTCCATGTTAGACTGGGGAAATGGCTCCATGTCAGACTGGGGAAATGGCTCCATGTTAGACTGGGGAAATGGCTCCATGTCAGAGTAGAGTTAGCCTGGGGAAATGGCTCAATGTTAGACTGGGGAAATGGCTCCATTTTAGAGTAGAGTTAGACTGGGGAAATGGCTCCATGTTAGAGTAGAGTTAGACTGGGGAAATGGCTCCATGTTAGACTGGGGAAATGGCTCCATGTTAGACTGGGGAAATGGCTCCATGTTAGACTGGGGAAATGGCTCCATGTCAGACTGGGGAAATGGCTCCATGTCAGACTGGGGAAATGGCTCCATGTTAGACTGGGGAAATGGCTCCATGTTAGAGTAGAGTTAGACTGGGGAAATGGCTCCATGTTAGAGTAGAGTTAGACTGGGGAAATGGCTCCATTGCAGAGTAGAGTTGGACTGGGGAATTGGCTCCATGTTAGACTGGGGAAAGGGCTCCATGTTAGAGTAGAGTTAGACGGGGGAAATGGCTCCATGTCAGAGTAGAGTTAGACTGGGGAAATGGCTCCATGTCAGAGTAGAGTTAGACTGGGAAAATGGCTCCATGTTAGACTGGGGAAATGGCTCCATGTTAGAGTAGAGTTAGACTGGGGAAATGGCTCCATGTTAGACTGGGGAAATGGCTCCATGTTAGAGTAGAGTTAGACTGGGGAAATGGCTCCATGTCAGAGTAGAGTTAGACTGGGGAAATGGCTCCATGTCAGAGTAGAGTTAGACTGGGGAAATGGCTCCATGTTAGAGTAGAGTTAGACTGGGGAAATGGCTCCATGTTAGACTGGGGAAATGGCTCCATGTTAGACTGGGGAAATGGCTCCATGTTAGACTGGGGAAATGGCTCCATGTTAGACTGGGGAAATGGCTCCATGTTAGACTGGGGAAATGGCTCCATGTTAGAATGGGGAAATGGCTTCATGTTAGAGTAGAGTTAGACTGGGGAAATGGCTCCATGTTAGAGTAGAGTTAGACTGGGGAAATGGCTCCATGTTAGACTGGGGAAATGGCTCCATGTTAGACTGGGGAAATGGCTCCATGTCAGACTGGGGAAATGGCTCCATGTTAGACTGGGGAAATGGCTCCATGTTAGACTGGGGAAATGGCTACATGTTAGACTGGGGAAATGGCTCCATGTTAGACTGGGGAAATGACTCCATGTTAGACTGGGGAAATGGCTACATGTTAGACTGGGGAAATGGCTCCATGTTAGACTGGAAATGGCTCCATGTTAGAGTAGTTAGACTGGAGGGTTAAATGGCTCCATGTTAGAGTAGAGTTAGACTGGGGAAATGGCTCCATGTTAGACTGGGAAATGGCTGCATTGTTAGACTGGGGAAATGGCTCCATGTCAGA
>NW_024607559.1:2500-29826 GCF_018296145.1 Oncorhynchus tshawytscha | reverse complement strand
ACAGTAGTGTGCCCTTCAAACCACAAACACTAAAGCCCCAGGCACGCACAAACACACAAGTACACACAATAGAATATCATAGAATATCTTCATTGTCCATTTAAATATTTAATCAAATATTATTAATTTGATAACATGTGGAACGATACCAGTCATCAGTCAATCATCAGAATGACTTCTGTTTATATCTTTCCCACTAACAAGGTAACTTTTGTGATCTTCCACCTTCAGAAACCCCCTGCTTTCAAGGCTGAGGCTGTCTTGAAGGTGTGACACAGTCATCATCAGGCTGAGTTCAGTGCAAACAGTTGTCAAAAGAACCAGTTTCGTCAGTAGGTAGTTATGACAGTTAACCTGTAAATAGACAGTAGATGTTATGACAGTTCACTGCCACCCTATGACCTCTGTTGTCTCTGCTAGTCAACATGATGGCTGCTGAAAGCTTCTTGGTAACTGAGTCCCTTCCCATCTCTCTTCCAACCCCGCTAATGAGGTAGGCTACGTTCCAGGCTGACTACATTGAAGTCGCCTGCCAGATCTCACAACTCCTGGATAGATATGGAACATACATGTATCAGCTAACCACATCATATGCTGTAGCAATCTGATACCACACTGCACAGTCAATGAAGCTTCAGGTTACCTTTGTCGATATCATTGAATCTTTCCTTAAATCTAAATATATTTGTAGTTCATTCTAATTATAACCTAAGAACAGACACATTTTCTTGAAGTGAGATGAAATGCATATCTTTATGATTGATGTACAGGTAGTGGATACATAGGACATGGGATTTAATCATGCTCAATTGTAATTTTTTAAAATAAAAAGCTGGAGTGCACATGCTGAAAATATAATCAAATTACAAATCACATTACATTTTTTATTGCACAAAAATAATCGTATTATTAATCTGAGGAAGTAATGCGGGATTAACCATTTAACAGGATCATTACACCTGAGAGCTGAGAAAGATATCTTTGTTTCAGATGACTTCCCGTTGTACATTGGTGATGGGATGATCAGTAATATACAGAACATAATTAAAGAGCATTATGTTGCCTGTAGCAGCTGTTTTGTTGATTGTAAAACATAAAAATAACTTCTTTTCTGATTTATTTTGGCACCAATTTGCAGTTCAATTCTTCCAAACTACAGTGGCCACTAATGTGTAGATGACTTCACACCACAGTTTATTCTCTGGTGACTTCTTCTGGATGTTGGTCACTGTGAATACCTCATAGGGAGGAATTAAGACTTCTCTCTCTCCTGTAAATACAGAGTAATGTGATATGTCAGCTCTAAAACATGTGGTGATCTCAAAGCAGGATGTCGCTCCAAATGAATCTCTGCCTATTTTCTTGCCTATAGTGCTCAAAGTGAAGCTACCGAAACTCATATTTTGTACTGATCAAAATACACTTTGGTTCCATGATAGGAGGTAGTGCTGAGCGATTAGTGTTTTTTGAGGTTGGTTTGGTTTCAGTTTGACAATAAAAAATAGTTGTATTATTTTTTAAACAATACACTATACGTTATGTAGGTTGAATGATGTAACACATAATAAAACTATTAGTAAAAGTCCCATGATGGTAGTGACTGACCATTACTTGTTATCACTTAATAATTTTTAACCAACATTTATTCACATTACTTTAATTAAATATTTCTGTTACATTGGTTTTATTTTATGACTTCAGTATGTCATTCCATGTCATCATCTCATCTCTATAGAGCTGCTGCCTATACTGTCTGACAAAATCACTATTTTAGTGTTGTAAATATATGAACACTATTGTGACAATGAACACAGTTAGTAGCTTCATGTAGCAGAAGCCTGTATCTATTGCTTTACAATTCAGGTCACTCTTCCATTTCCCAGTGCTCTTTAGAGTGTAGACGACTTCACACCACAGGTTACTGACTGCTGACTTTGTCTGGATGTTGGTCACTTTGAATACCTCATAGGGAGGAATCAAAACTTCCACCTCGTTTGCATATGCAGAGTAATATGTCAAGTTAACACCAAAACATGTGTTGATCTCAAAGCAGGATGTGTCTCCGAAATCGTATAAAGTCTTATGTAAAGAACTTGAGGCAAAATAACCAAAGCGCATTTCTTTGTTGACAACATCCTGATCAAAAGTTACATTGGTTCTAAGGTAGGTGGTCCAACATGTTGTTTGACTTTGTTTGAGAATCTGCATGGCGTCAGTCAGATAGAAGTGCAGGGAATGGTACTGGAATGATGTTCCATACCCATACCTGCCTTGTCTAACTGCTTTGTTGAAGTCTATGTAGAAGGATTCAGAAGGAGGTTGGGGTTTGTTATTTGTGTACAAATACATAGAGACGGAATGCACTTTCTGCAGACCATCTGTTGGAATGGATGCATGTTTCTCTGCTATGTCCCAGGCTCTTCTGAAGTTAGTGGTGGTGTTGTTCTCATGTGGGAGGTAGTAGTCATCCACCCTCTTAAAGGCTTCGTCTCTGCAGCCATCGTATTTGTCATCAACGGAATCAGGTGCCATGTCCAGTGGGAAAACCTTGTTCTGTAACAGTAACATTCTTTAGTGACATTCTCCTGATACAGACCTAACAGGTTCCTACTTGGGTGATGAGTTGTTTACCAAACCCGTATTGGACACAGTTTCCTGTTTGTGAGGCTAAATGTGAGGAAAACGAGTATTAAGTCTTGTGTGTTGGTCTGTTGTTTTATGTCAATGTGCACAATGAAAGTACAACATAAAGCCACCGCCCAAGTCCTGAAGCAGGAGGCCGAAGATATGATCCACAATAGTTTTTCCTGCATAGCTCAGGGCGTAAGTCAAAACAACATGAAGACTATTCAGAGGCATTGCCCATAACATTTAAGGACTCTCTTTTCTTGTTAGAAACAACAGTAGTGGGACACTATCTTCTCTTCTTATGTCTCTGTAAAAGGAGGACATGTTCAACTTTATTTTTTAATGAACCCTGCTGGTGTTAAATGTAAAGTTCTATGAGTGAATATTTTATTGGCTTTTCGTTTACTCAACTTGATTTCCTGATTTGAAATAATTTATTATAATCAGGGTAAATAAACTAGACTAGGTAAATTAAATATTAAGTGTGAGGTTATATTTTTCTTAGTGTACCTGTTTCACCAGTCCAAAGTGAAGACAGAGAATCAACATCAAGACAAAGATTCTGTTTGTCTTCTTCTCAGTGCTCTTCACATCTAAAGATGAGAACCAAACCAGTGAAAGGATGATAAGTTAGACACATACACAACTGTTGTCATCATAAAACATTATTAAAACATCTCACCATCAATTAAGAGATATCCACCACCCATGTTGCAGAAGTTGTTGACCTCAAATCTACAGCATGTTCAAAATATAATCAAACATAAAAAATAATGAAATTAACTCTTAATTCAACAACCCAAGTGATACAACAACAATAAGTGATCCCTGTTCGTAAGACTGGAATAAAAGATCACATCCTGTCAAATGGAGAATCATCACCTGTACTCTGTACTACATCCTGTCAAATGGAGAATCATTACCTGTACTCTGTACTACATCCTGTCAAATGGAGAATCATTACCTGTACTCTGTACTACATCCTGTCAAATGGAGAATCATCACCTGTACTCTGTACTACATCCTGTCAAATGGAGAATCATTACCTGTACTCTGTACTACATCCTGTCAAATGGAGAATCATTACCTGTACTCTGTACTACTGTACTTACATCCTGTCAAATGGAGAATCATTACCTGTAATCCTGTCAAATGGAGAATCATTACCTGTACTCTGTACTACATCCTGTCAAATGGAGAATCATTACATGTACTCTGTACTACATCCTGTCAAATGGAGAATCATTACCTGTACTCTGTACTACATCCTGTCAAATGGAGAATCATTACCTGTACTCTGTACTACATCCTGTCAAATGGAGAATCATTACATGTACTCTGTACTACATCCTGTCAAATGGAGAATCATTACATGTACTCTGTACTACATCCTGTCAAATGGAGAATCATTACCTGTACTCTGTACTACATCCTGTCAAATGGAGAATCATTACATGTACTCTGTACTACATCCTGTCAAATGGAGAATCATTACATGTACTCTGTACTACATCCTGTCAAATGGAGAATCATCCTCCTGTCAAATGGAATCATTACATGTACTCTGTACTACATCCTGTCAAATGGAGAATCATTACCTGTACTCTGTACTACATCCTGTCAAATGGAGAATCATTACCTGTACTCTGTACTACATCCTGTCAAATGGAGAATCATTACATGTACTCTGTACTACATCCTGTCAAATGGAGAATCATTACATGTACTCTGTACTACATCCTGTCAAATGGAGAATCATTACATGTACTCTGTACTACATCCTGTCAAATGGAGAATCATTACATGTACTCTGTACTACATCCTGTCAAATGGAGAATCATTACCTGTACTCTGTACTAGTACTGTGACTGGTGATGCAAGGAGCTCTTCAATCAAATTCTTCTTACGGTGGATCAGTTCTCTCTGTCATCCCAGTCATGTGTTTCTTTAAATAGCTGTGATAATGATGATCCACCCCATGGTGACGTTGAGGTCTCGACTGAAAGACAACATTAAAGTTACTTTCTCTTTCAATTTGGATAAATCTTTAACTTCATTTTCTTCATTACAATGTAATATATTATTGTGATAGTGAGGTATGGTCATACTAGACATCATTTAGCTCAAATTCGTATTATATGTGTACGTAGCCAGAAGGGGAATTGTCAAAGGTTACCGGAGTAACTACATTGGCAGGGAGTGTCAGTTGTCGCTAAGCTTCGTCTGCCAATCATGTTCTCAGCTGGTGAGATTCTGACCTCTTGTGCCCACAGTGCATCATGTCAAGACGATGATTTAGGCAGAATCCCAATGACTCTCAAACAGCTTCCTATTGTTGTTTCCTTTCCCTTGTTATGTCAGCGTGAGACCTGGATGTTTTCCCCACAGAGACTCATTACCTTCTATTTCATTCTATGGGTTTTCCATCATATTGCTTTCATATGGCAAGGTCTTTCAGATCTGTGGTGGTTATAAAGGACCGATGACAGGAGACAAGGAAAGAGGACAAGGAAAGGAATGAATCAGATTGGAAAGGGACCTAAATACAGCTCACATTCTAACACACACACACACACTCTTTCTTTTGTCTCCATAACATAGCATTCTGTCGTTCAGAATGTCAACACACTGGACACACCCAAACACGTATGCACATTAAGTGGATGTTAACAGTTGTCCCTGTGGGTGATTGTGTCATAACAGCAAATGCCTTGAGAAGGAGGATACATTGACACACAATCACATATTTCTACAGATTCTGAAGTGGGGTCAATGTTCTCTCAAGAATTCTGGAGAACAGAATGTTGGATGTCTGCATTCCAGCAACGTTCAGCAAACATTCTGATGTGTTTGGATAAAATGGTTCCATTGTTGTACATCTGACCTGGGTCACTAAAGTTACAATAATTGATGTTGTAGTCATAGAAGTCATACAGTGTTGCTGGTGCCGTGTAATCTAGCAAAGGTGAAACACATTGACGGTGCTTCCTGGGTTGAGAATTGAGGTCCGGTTTGGATTAGTTGATAACAGCGTGGTCCTAGCAATGTAAGGGTGGTGGGTTTGATTCCCGCTGGAGTCACATATCCTAAACTCAAAATGTATACACTCACTGTACTGGAAATCACTTTGGATTAAAGAGGTTGCTAAAATTGTTATGTTAATAACAGACTTCCGTTAAAAGGTATCATGAAAAAATGACGTATTTTCACATTCAGTATCAGTCCTGATTCAATCACAGTGTGTAGAGTACAGTATGTAACAATACTGTATATCACCTACAGTATCAGTCCTGATTCAATCACAGTGTGTAGAGTACAGTATGTAACAATACTGTATATAACCTACAGTATCAGTCCTGATTCAATCACAGTGTGTAGAGTACAGTATGTAACAATACTGTATATCACCTACAGTATCAGTCCTGATTCAATCACAGTGTGTAGAGTACAGTATGTAACAATACTGTATATCACCTACAGTATCAGTCCTGATTCAATCACAGTGTGTACACAGTATGTAACAATACTGTATATCACCTACAGTATCAGTCCTGATTCAATCACAGTGTGTAGAGTACAGTATGTAACAATACTGTATATCACCTACAGTATCAGTCCTGATTCAATCACAGTGTGTAGAGTACAGTATGTAACAATACTGTATATCACCTACAGTATCAGTCCTGATTCAATCACAGTGTGTAGAGTACAGTATGTAACAATACTGTATATCACCTACAGTATCAGTCCTGATTCAATCACAGTGTGTAGAGTACAGTATGTAACAATACTGAATATCACCTACAGTATCAGTCCTGATTCAATCACAGTGTGTAGAGTACAGTATGTAACAATACTGTATATCACCTACAGTATCAGTCCTGATTCAATCACAGTGTGTAGAGTACAGTATGTAACAATACTGTATATCACCTACAGTATCAGTCCTGATTCAATCACAGTGTGTAGAGTACAGTATGTAACAATACTGTATATCACCTACAGTATCAGTCCTGATTCAATCACAGTGTGTAGAGTACAGTATGTAACAATACTGAATATCACCTAGTTAGAAGACATGTTTAACTTCCATGTGATACTATGCAAAAAGGTACTGTAAGATGTTGTGTTGTCAGGATACAGTTATGATTCTCCACTCTGTTCCTGATGTTGTGTTGTCAGGATACAGCCATGATTCTCCTCTCTGTTCCTGATGTTGTGTTGTCAGGATACAGCCATGAATCTCCTCTCTGTTCCTGATGTTGTGTTGTCAGGATACAGCCATGATTCTCCTCTCTGTTCCTGATGTTGTGTTGTCAGGATACAGCCCTGATTCTCCACTCTGTTCCTGATGTTGTGTTGTCAGGATACAGCCATGATTCTCCTCTCTGTTCCTGATGTTGTGTTGTCAGGATACAGCCATGAATCTCCTCTCTGTTCCTGATGTTGTGTTGTCAGGATACAGTTATGATTCTCCTCTCTGTTCCTGATGTTGTGTTGTCAGGATACAGCCATGAATCTCCTCTCTGTTCCTGATGTTGTGTTGTCAGGATACAGCCATGAATCTCCTCTCTGTTCCTGATGTTGTGTTGTCAGGCTACAGCCATGAATCTCCTCTCTGTTCCTGATGTTGTGTTGTCAGGCTACAGCCATGATTCTCCACTCTGTTCCTGATGTTGTGTTGTCAGGATACAGCCATGATTCTCCTCTCTGTTCCTGATGTTGTGTTGTCAGGATACAGCCATGATTCTCCTCTCTGTTCCTGATGTTGTGTTGTCAGGATACAGCCATGAATCTCCTCTCTGTTCCTGATGTTGTGTTGTCAGGCTACAGCCCTGATTCTCCACTCTGTTCCTGATGTTGTGTTGTCAGGATACAGCCATGAATCTCCTCTCTGTTCCTGATGTTGTGTTGTCAGGCTACAGCCATGATTCTCCACTCTGTTCCTGATGTTGTGTTGTCAGGATACAGCCATGATTCTCCTCTCTGTTCCTGATGTTGTGTTGTCAGGATACAGCCATGATTCTCCTCTCTGTTCCTGATGTTGTGTTGTCAGGCTACAGCCCTGATTCTCCACTCTGTTCCTGATGTTGTGTTGTCAGGCTACAGCCCTGATTCTCCACTCTGTTCCTGATGTTGTGTTGTCAGGATACAGCCATGAATCTCCACTCTGTTCCTGATGTTGTGTTGTCAGGATACAGCCATGAATCTCCACTCTGTTCCTGATGTTGTGTTGTCAGGATACAGCCATGATTCTCCTCTCTGTTCCTGATGTTGTGTTGTCAGGATACAGCCATGATTCTCCTCTCTGTTCCTGATGTTGTGTTGTCAGGATACAGCCATGATTCTCCACTCTGTTCCTGATGTTGTGTTGTCAGGATACAGCCATGATTCTCCACTCTGTTCCTGATGTTGTGTTGTCAGGCTACAGCCATGATTCTCCACTCTGTTCCTGATGTTGTGTTGTCAGGATACAGCCATGAATCTCCTCTCTGTTCCTGATGTTGTGTTGTCAGGATACAGCCATGAATCTCCTCTCTGTTCCTGATGTTGTGTTGTCAGGCTACAGCCCTGATTCTCCTCTCTGTTCCTGATGTTGTGTTGTCAGGCTACAGCCCTGATTCTCCACTCTGTTCCTGATGTTGTGTTGTCAGGCTACAGCCCTGATTCTCCACTCTGTTCCTGATGTTGTGTTGTCAGGATACAGCCATGAATCTCCTCTCTGTTCCTGATGTTGTGTTGTCAGGCTACAGCCCTGATTCTCCACTCTGTTCCTGATGTTGTGTTGTCAGGCTACAGCCCTGATTCTCCACTCTGTTCCTGATGTTGTGTTGTCAGGCTACAGCCCTGATTCTCCTCTCTGTTCCTGATGTTGTGTTGTCAGGCTACAGCCCTGATTCTCCTCTCTGTTCCTGATGTTGTGTTGTCAGGCTACAGCCCTGATTCTCCACTCTGTTCCTGTAACTGGTAGTCTACTTGTGTATTTAATTATATTTAACATTTATTTCTACAGGTTATTCTTGTTAGTCTGGTTGTTTATGTACTGTTCCAGGACTGTGTTGTTCCATGGTCTTTACGTGACAGTTAGTCTGGTTGTTTATGTATTGTTCAGGACTGGGGAAGTATGTTCTGAATGCTCTGACTCATGCAGGACAGGTTCCATGACAAATATAAAACGACATTGTGATTAAAACAAGGTGGAGAAACTGTCCGCTGTTGACTCTCCTGGGAAAGAGTCACCTAGACAGAAGATACCTCCATTCCCAAACAACATGAAGTGTCTGTCATCACCACCTCTGAGTAGACAGCAGATACCTCCATACCCAAACAATATGAAGTGTCTGTCATCACCACCTCTGAGTAGACAGCAGATACCTCCATACCCAAACAACATGAAGTGTCTGTCATCACCACCTCTGAGTAGACAGCAGATACCTCCATACCCAAACAACATGAAGTGTCTGTCATCACCACCTCTGAGTAGACAGCAGATACCTCCATACCAAAACAACATGAAGTGTCTGTCATCACCACCTCTGAGTAGACAGCAGATACCTCCATACCCAAACAATATGAAGTGTCTGTCATCACCACCTCTGAGTAGACAGCAGATACCTCCATTCCCAAACAATATGAAGTGTCTGTCATCACCACCTCTGAGTAGACCGCAGATACCTCCATTCCCAAACAACATGAAGTGTCTGTCATCACCACCTCTGAGTAGACCGCAGATACCTCCATACCCAAACAATATGAAGTGTCTGTCATCACCACCTCTGAGTAGACAGCAGATACCTCCATACCCAAACAATATGAAGTGTCTGTCATCACCACCTCTGAGTAGACAGTAGATACCTCCATACCCAAACAACATGAAGTGTCTGTCATCACCACCTCTGAGTAGACAGTAGATACCTCCATACCCAAACAATATGAAGTGTCTGTCATCACCATCTCTGAGTAGACCGCAGATACCTCCATACCCAAACAATATGAAGTGTCTGTCATCACCATCTCTGAGTAGACCGCAGATACCTCCATACCCAAACAACATGAAGTGTCTGTCATCACCACCTCTGAGTAGACAGCAGATACCTCCATACCCAAACAATATGAAGTGTCTGTCATCACCACCTCTGAGTAGACAGCAGATACCTCCATACCCAAACAATATGAAGTGTCTGTCATCACCACCTCTGAGTAGACAGCAGATACCTCCATACCCAAACAACATGAAGTGTCTGTCATCACCACCTCTGAGTAGACCAGATACCTCCATACCCAAAACAATATGAAGTGTCTGTCATCACCACCTCTGAGTAGACAGCAGATACCTCCATACCCAAACAATATGAAGTGTCTGTCATCACCACCTCTGAGTAGACAGCAGATACCTCCATACCCAAACAATATGAAGTGTCTGTCATCACCACCTCTGAGTAGACAGCAGATACCTCCATACCCAAACAATATGAAGTGTCTGTCATCACCACCTCTGAGTAGACAGCAGATACCTCCATACCAAAACAATATGAAGTGTCTGTCATCACCACCTCTGAGTAGACAGCAGATACCTCCATACCCAAACAATATGAAGTGTCTGTCATCACCACCTCTGAGTAGACAGCAGATACCTCCATACCCAAACAATATGAAGTGTCTGTCATCACCACCTCTGAGTAGACAGCAGATACCTCCATACCCAAACAACATGAAGTGTCTGTCATCACCACCTCTGAGTAGACAGCAGATACCTCCATACCCAAACAATATGAAGTGTCTGTCATCACCACCTCTGTGTAGACAGCAGATACCTCCCTACCCAAACAATATGAAGTGTCTGTCATCACCACCTCTGAGTAGACCGCAGATACCTCCATACCCAAACAATATGAAGTGTCTGTCATCACCACATCTGAGTAGACAGCAGATACCTCCATACCAAAACAATATGAAGTGTCTGTCATCACCACCTCTGAGTAGACAGCAGATACCTCCATACCCAAACAACATGAAGTGTCTGTCATCACCACCTCTGAGTAGACAGTAGATACCTCCATACCCAAACAATATGAAGTGTCTGTCATCACCACCTCTGAGTAGACAGCAGATACCTCCATACCCAAACAATATGAAGTGTCTGTCATCACCACCTCTGAGTAGACAGCAGATACCTCCATACCAAAATAACATGAAGTGTCTGTCATCACCACCTCTGAGTAGACAGCAGATACCTCCATACCAAAACATACAGATTGTATGAAGTATACAGCAGCTATGACTAACCTTCATTCACACGTTCATTATCTCTTCTGTCATACCTCTCTCTCTCTCTCTCCCTCCCTCTTTACAACTCTCTATCATTCCCCTCCCTCAGTCTCTCCCTCCCAGGATAATGGACATCACCCAGTCATCAGTGTTGTGTTTTGTCAACGACACCTCAGTCAGTATGAGTGATGACATCACTGAGGCTAAGAGAGTGTCCTTCTCCATCATGGATAGTAAGAGAGGAACCCAGCAGGAACCTTCATCATACATCCCGGTCCCCTTCAATGACCCAGTTGGGTGTTAGCCTGTTCCCAGATCAGCAGGAACATACATCCTGGTCCCATTCAATGACCCAGTTGGGTGTTAGCCTGGTCCCAGATCAGCAGGAAAATACATCCTGGTCCCCTCAAGGACATAGGTGGGTGTTAGCCTGGTCCCAGATCAGCAGTAACATACATCCTGGTCCCCTCAAGGACACAGGTGGGTGTTAGCCTGGTCCCAGATCTGTTAGTGCTGTCCAACTCCAACATTATTGTTACATCACATGACAAATGCTTCCCTGAAATTGGAGCCGGATAACTGTTTTAACCCAAAGTTCTTTTACTTGTGTGGAATATATTTTCACTTCTGATCAAATCTTACACAATCAGTCCTTTGAGGTGTGTTTGTGTGTGTGTGTGTGTGTGTGTGTGTGTTTGCAGGATTTGGGCCTCTGATCATCACAACAAATGCAGACATTTTCAAACAGAGTGTTAACTCTGTGACAGCAACAGGAGGAGGAGAGCTGTGTCTGTCAGGACTACAGGTGTGTGTTTGTGTGTGTGTGTGTGTGTGTGTGTGTGTGTGTTCAGGCGATGTCATGAGCCTCCCTACACTGGCTTCCTGTTAAGGTAAGGGCTGATTTCAAGGTTTTACTGCTAACCTACAAAGCATTACATGGGCTTGCTCCTACCTATCTTTCCGATTTGGTCCTGCCGTACATACCTACACGTACGCTATGGTCACAAGACGCAGGCCTCCTAATTGTCCCTAGAATTTCTAAGCAAACAGCTGGAGGCAGGGTTTCCTCTTATAGAGCTCCATTTTTATGGAATGGTCTGCCTACCCATGTGAGGGGACGCAGACTCGGTCTCAACCTTTAAGTCTTTACTGAAGACTGATCTCTTCAGTAGGTCCTATGATTGATTGTAGTCTGGCCCAGGGGTGTGAAGGTGAAAGGAAAGGAGCAACGAACCGCCCTTGCTGTCTCTGCCTGGCCGGTTCCACTCTCTCAACTCTCAACTGTTCTACCTGCGGCTATGGAACCCTGACCTATTCACTGTGATTACTATTATTTGACCAAGCTGGTAATTTATGAACATTTGAACATCTTGGCCATGTTTCTGTACAGGGTTTCTGTACAGCACTTTGATATATCAGCTGATGTAAGAAGGGCAAAATAAATACATTTGATTTGATGAGCAAATGTCACTTTCACATTCCCAATATGAAGGCTGTATTTGAACGTCTGCATTTGAAATGTGGTTGCCTGTTTTAGTAACTCTGCCAGAGCTGGTTAGTTAGACTGAATATGTTATTTCCCATAGAGTTCCAGTACTTGATCCAAGTGTGGTCTGACTCTCTGATGTGTGTGTTGTAATTCCCAGCTGGCCCTCACGGTGGCGCCACCCTCCTCTGAGATCTAAGTTGTTCACTGATGCCCCTGCTAAAGACAATGCACTGGAGCACACACACACCCACATGCACACACACACACACACACACACACACACACACACACACACACACACACACACACACACACACACACACACACACACACACACACACACACACACACACCACTGGAGGCTGGTCTGACATGCTATAGGAGGGCAGGTTCATTGTAATGGCTGGAATGGAATAAATGGAACAGTACCAAACACATCAAATATATGGAAACCCCATTACAACGAGCCCATCCTCCTATAGCTCCTCCCACCATCCTCCACTGACTGTCACCAGCCTCATTGAGAGAACCAAGTCTGTGGTTGCTTGGGCTTTCACTACTGTGTATCTCTCTATCTTTCCTTTATCTTTCTCGCTGTATCTCTCTCCCTCTCTCTCTCTCTCTCTCTCTCTCGCTCGCTCTCTGCATTTCAATGTATCTTCTTTCCATTCTCCCAGATTTTCATTACATTCCTACACATCCATCCTTTATTCTGTCATGAACATTTCTCTCCTCTCCTCTCCTCTCCTCTCCTCTCCTCTCCTCTCCTCTCCTCTCCTCTCCTCTCCTCTCCTCTCCTCTCCTCTCCTCTCCTCTCCTCTCCTCTCCTCTCCTCTCCTCTCCTCTCTAACTCCTCTCCACTCCTCTCTCTCCTCTCCTCTCTCTACCACTCCTTTCCTCCCTCTACCTCTTCTCTCCACTCTACCGCTCCTATCCTATCTCTCCTCTCCTTTCTCCACCTTTCCTCTCCTCTCTCCACCTCTCCACTCCTCTCTCTAACTCTCCTCTCTCTACCTCTCCTCTCTCTACCTCTCCTCTCTCTACCTATCCACCTCTCTCCTCTCCTCTCCTCTCCTCTCCTCTCCTCTCCTCTCCTCTCCTCTCTCTCCTCTCCTCTCCTCTCCTCTCCTCTCCTCTCCTCTCTCCTCTCCTCTCCTCTCCTCTCCTGTCCTCTCCTCTCCTCTCTCTCTCCTCTCCTCTCCTCTCTCCACCTCTGACCTCTCCACCTCTGACCTCTCCACCTGTGCCCTCTCTACCTCTCCTCTCTCTACCTCTCCCCTCTCTACCTCACCCGTCTCTACTTCTCCTCTACTCTCTCTACCTCTCCTCTCTACCTTTCCTTTCCTCTCCTCTCTCTACCTCTCCTCTCTACCTTTCCTTTCCTCCCCTCTCTCTACCTCTCCTCTCTACCTCTCGTTTCCTCTCTCTACCTCTCCTCCTCTACCTCTCCTCTCTACCTTTACTTTCCTCTCCTCTCCCTACCTCTCATTTCCTCTCTCTGCCTCTCCTGTCTCTACCTTTCCTCCTCAGGTGACCTTCATGTTGAATGATAACCTATGCTCCAGTTGCCATTGTCGTAGGCATTGTGTGGATGGAGTCAGGACATTGACATCAGGCCATTGAGGTCACCAGGCCATTGAGGTCCACCAGCGTCATCGAGGACACCTCTGCTGCAGCACAGATATGGTACTGTCTTGAATTACAGGGTATTGACCAATGTCCTCCAGCTCAGTGGTCAAAGAGGGCCGTCCTCTAACAGGTAACAAAAAATCCCAGAAGTAACTTCATCTTGGCCCTGGTCGAGGTAAAGAGGGTTAAACCAAGGCCTTATAGTGTTAATACATGATCTTATGATAAGCTGTAAGGTCTCCTCTTCAGGAGACCTCTGTGTGTGTGTGTTAAAACCTGTTCTGAGTGTTGTGACCTTCAGACACTATCAGAAGGCTTCTACGTTCAGACTCCTCCTGTCCGGATCCCACCATGGTTATCTGGTTTTCTGACAAGAGAAGGCTGCCACAGACCTGATGAAACCAGCCCCCTGTCAGAAGATGCTTACACTTGTTCACCTTTTTATGACCCTGTACCTGTGATGAAAGGTTTTGGTCAAACCCACTTCTGAGTTGTTTCTTGATGATAAGATGGTTCCTGCTGTCAGGGGAGGTTGGATTTATTAAAATGTTGTTGTCAGGGAAAGTTACGTAATGGGGATTGGGGAGGCTATATGAGTTACAGGATGTCTTAGACATTATGCAGAACCTGGGGAGAGCTATCATATGCTGTTATACTACACTCTTTACCAACTTCTGCCTACAATTTTTATTACTAAAGGAGTATTTTTTAATACTTAAACAAAGAGTCTGTGTTTCCTTTCCATTACTAATGTATGTTTGATAATTATATAGACCTGATCATTTGTTGAAGAAATGGACCAACAAAGGCCTCGGGGTCAGAGGTAGAAGTCAACGGAACCCTGCAGTCGCTAGGCGGCACCGGTGGCGGCGACTTCCTGGTTACCATGGCCAGGGTCCTGCAGTGGGAGTTTGTGGTGCGTCTGAGGGGAGAAGGCCATGCAGCCGAAAAGAGTTGGATTTTAAAACGTTGTTGCTATTGAACATGCCATACGAATAAAGCCATTTTAATTAGTACAGTGGGGCAAAAAAGTATTTAGTCAGCCACCAATTGTGCAAGTTCTCCCACTTAAAAAGATGAGAGAGGCCTGTAATTTTCATCATAGGTACACTTCAACTATGACAGACAAAATGAGAAAAGAAATACAGAAAATCACATTGTAGGATTTTTAATGAATTGATTTGCAAATTATAGTGGAAAATAAGTATTTGGTCACCTACAAACAAGCAAGTTTTCTGGCTCTCACAGACCTGTAACTTCTTCTTTAAAAGGCTCCTCTGTCCTCCACTCGTTACCCACTGGGAATGTGATGAAAGAAACAAAAGCTGAAATAAATCATTCTGTCTACTATTATTCTGACTTGTCACATTCTTAAAATAAAGTGGTGATCCTAACTGACCTAAGACAGGGAATTTTTATTTGGATTAGATGTCAGGAAGTGAGTCTAAATGTGTTTGGCTAAGGTGTATGTAAACTCCCGACTTCAACTGCATATGTGATGATTGTGAGGTGCTACACAAATTTGACAGTCACAAGATGGGACTTCAAATAGGCCTATGGCACATCAAGGGGAACTGTAGCCTACTGTTTAGATGGGTTAATTAGAAACTGAAATCTGGACACTGACTGTATGTCTTTAATTTAGGGATCCCTTAACGCTCGGATCCCGTTAGCGGGATAGATTTGACAACATCCGGTGAAATTGCAGAGCCTCAAATTCAAACTACAGAAACATAAATATTTAACATTCATATAAATACAAGTACATCAAAATGAAGCTTAACTTCTTGTTAATCCAGCCACTGTGTCATATTTCAAAAAGGCTTTACGGCAAAAGCACACCATGTGATTATCTGAGGACAGCACCCCTCTTACAATAACATGAAAACCATTTTTCAACCAGGCAGGTGCGACACAAAAGTCAGAAATATCGATATAATAAATAAAATAAATAATAAATGCCTTATCTTTGAAGATAATCTTTTTGCAATACCAAATGTCTCAGTGACACAATGACTGGTCGTTTTGTTCGATAAATTCCTTCTTTATATCCCCCAAATTTCAATTTATTTGGCGCGTTTGATTCAGAAATACACCGGTTCCAACTCGCCCAACTTGACTACAAAGTATCTAATAAATTACCTGTAAACTTAGTCCAAACATTTCAAACAATGTTTCTAATCCAACCTCAGGTACACTAAAATGTAAATAATCAATCCAATTTAAGACGGAATAAACCGTTTCCAATACCGGAGAAAAATAACGAGGTGCGTGCTCCTGTTCACAAGCAGAAAAAGACTTGAGTTCATCTAAGTGACACATGGAAAGAATAGGACTACTTCTTCATTTCTCAAAAGAAAAACATTCAACAATTTCTAAAGACTGTTGACATCTAGTGGAAGCCGTAGGAACTGCAATCTGGGCCCTAATAAATCAGGTTTCCCATAGAAATGCATTGGAAAACACAATGACCTAAAATAAAACATTCCCTGGATGGATTGTGCTCGGGGTTTCGCATGCCAAATCAGTTCTGTTATACTCACAGACATTATTTTAACAGTTTTAGAAACTTTAGAGTGTTTTCTATCCAATATTACCACCCATATGCATATCCTAGCTTCTGGGCCTGAGTAATAGGCCGTTTACTTTGGGCACGCTTTTTATCCGGACGTGAAAATACTGCCCCTTGGCCAAAAAGGATTTATAACCTCTCATATAGCCGCAATATCAACCCCTGCAGAATTAAACACTTTTTGCAGTAAAATGATACACCACATGTAGGCAAAGCTTGGACTTGGGAACAGGAGTGGAGAAATATGATTTATTTCTTTCTGCATTTTGACAGAATGCAATGCTCAGTTCGATACTATCTGTAGAGGTGCTGTCTTCATCGTAAAAGCAACATAAAACCTGATCATATTTTAACCACATAAAATCCGCATCAAAGCCAAACTAAAATCTCATCAGAAACACCTTGGTCGTTTCCACAGCTGTCTTTTTCCTTACAACCGGTCAAAATGATTTCATTTGGACATTTTGCACAGCAATTATTTCAATTTATTTGTTGGGTTCTTGTATTTTCTCCACAGACCCTAAACATCTTTGCAAGCTGAAAGATGACAGAACTTCACCGATGTCACCTAGCATTCATTCTATTGATCTTTTACATTGTTCTGTTGATCAAGGGTTTATTTATTCTTCCAGGGCAACATATACTTGTAATGACAAAATAGATGCTACATGTATCTAATTATTGACAAGTTGTCTAACAAATAGCCACCCAACATGTTGGAAATGATAAGCAGAAACATATCTAAATCAAGCTAAACAAAGTCATGCACCCCATGTCAAATAAATATTGAGTGTGGGGGTCAGATTTTCACCATATCACATACAGTCAGGCGGGTGGGTTATTAGCCATTGCGGGCGGGTGTGGGTGAAAAAACAGATGACGACTAGGCTGTGTATGTAGTATATCTGAATGTGTCGGCGTGTGCTTGTGTAAGAAATGGAATTCGCCCTGGCACTCTATCTAAATAATGCCATTTGCGCAAAAGGTCAAGTCTGCAGAATGTTGTGTACACGCTATACCACATGGAGACAGTTTGAATACACAGCATTCCATTGCTCTATTTGAATACGAATAACAAACCCAGACACAATTCCAAATCGATCTATGTGGACTTCAACAAAGCAGTTCAAGATTCTGCATATATGACAACATCATTCAGGTACCATGCATTGCATTTCTACCTGACTGAAGCCGTTCAGATTCTTAGAGAAAGACAAGAGACATGTAAGGAAACCTTTCACAGAACCAACAAGAAGTTTGATCAGAGTGTTCTCAACCACAAGATCCGTTTCGGCACCTTCGTCACAAGCTCAAGCTCAAGCTCTCAACCAATTTTGAGAATGTGTCTTGCTTTCATTGTAGCTGGGGATTTTAACAAGGCTAATCTGAAAACAAGACTCCCTAAATTTTATCAGCATATCGATTGCGCAACCAGGGGTGGAAAGACCTTGGATCATTGTTACTCTAACTTCCGTGACGCATATAAGGCCCTGCCCCGCCCCCCTTTCGGAAAAGCTGACCACGACTCCATTTTGTTGATCCCTGCCTAAAGACAGAAACTAAAACAAGAGGCTCCCACGCTGAGGTCTGTCCAACGCTGGTCCGACCAAGCTGACTCCACACTCCAAGACTGCTTCCATCACGTGGACTGGGGGATGTTTCGTATTGCGTCAGATAACAATATTGACGAATACGCTGATTCGGTGTGCGAGTTCATTAGAACGTGCGTTGAAGATGTCGTTCCCATAGCAACGATTAAAACATTCCCTAACCAGAAACCGTGGATTGAAGGCAGCATTCGTGTGAAACTGAAAGCGCGAACCACTGCTTTTAATCAGGGCAAGGTGTCTGGTAACATGACCGAATACAAACAGTGCAGCTATTCCCTCCGCAAGGCTATCAAACAAGCTAAGCGCTAGTACAGAGACAAAGTAGAATCTCAATTCAACGGCTCAGACACAAGAGGCATGTGGCAGGGTCTACAGTCAATCACGGACTACAGGAAGAAATCCAGCCCAGTCACGGACCAGGATGTCTTGCTCCCAGGCAGACTAAATAACTATTTTGCCCGCTTTGAGGACAATACAGTGCCACTGACACGGCCTGCAACGAAAACATGCGGTCTCTCCTTCACTGCAGCCGAGCTGTTCCCACATGCTTCAAGAGGGCCACTATTGTTCCTGTTCCCAAGAAAGCTAAGGTAACTGAGCTAAATGACTACCGCCCCGTAGCACTCACATCCGTCATCATGAAGTGCTTTGAGAGACTAGTCAAGGACCATATCACCTCCACCCTACCTGACACCCTAGACCCACTCCAATTTGCTTACCGCCCAAATAGGTCCACAGACGATGCAATCTCAACCACACTGCACACTGCCCTAACCCATCTGGACAAGAGGAATACCTATGTGAGAATGCTGTTCATCGACTACAGCTCGGCATTCAACACCATAGTACCCTCCAAGCTCGTCATCAAGCTCGAGACCCTGGGTCTCGACCCCGCCCTGTGCAACTGGGTACTGGACTTCCTGACGGGCCGCCCCCAGGTGGTGAGGGTAGGCAACAACATCTCCTCCCCGCTGATCCTCAACACTGGGGCCCCACAAGGGTGCGTTCTGAGCCCTCTCCTGTACTCCCTGTTCACCCACGACTGCGTGGCCATGCACGCCTCCAACTCAATCATCAAGTTTGCGGACGACACTACAGTGGAAGGCTTGATTACCAACAACGACGAGAAGGCCTACAGGGAGGAGGTGAGGGCCCTCGGAGTGTGGTGTCAGGAAAATAACCTCACACTCAACGTCAACAAAACTAAGGAGATGATTGTGGACTTCAGGAAACAGCAGAGGGAACACCCCGCCATCCACATCGATGGAACAGTAGTGGAGAGGGTAGCAAGTTTTAAGTTCCTCGGCATACACATCACAGACAAACTGAATTGGTCCACTCACACAGACAGCATAGTGAAGAAGGCGCAGCAGCGCCTCTTCAACCTCAGGAGGCTGAAGAAATTCGGCTTGTCACCAAAAGCACTCACAAACTTCTACAGATGCACAATCGAGAGCATCCTGGCGGGCTGTATCACCGCCTGGCATGGCAACTGCACCGCCCTCAACCGTAAGGCTCTCCAGAGGGTAGTGAGGTCTGCACAACGCATCACCGGGGGCAAACTACCTGCCCTCCAGGACACCTACACCACCCGATGCTACAGGAAGGCCATAAAGATCATCAAGGACATCAACCACCCGAGCCACTGCCTGTTCACCCCGCTGTCATCCAGAAGGCGAGGTCAGTACAGGTGCATCAAAGCTGGGACCGAGAGACTGAAAAACAGCTTCTATCTCAAGGCCATCAGACTGTTAAACAGCCACCACTAACATTGAGTGGCTGCTGCCAACACACTGTCAATGACACTGACTCAACTCCAGCCACTTTAATAATGGGAATTGATGGGAAATGATGTAAATATATCACTAGCCACTTTAAACAATGCTACCTTATATAATGTTACTTACCCTACATTATTCATCTCATATGCATACGTATATACTGTACTCTATATCATCGACTGCATCCTTATGTAATACATTTATAACTAGCCACTTTAACTATGCCACTTTGTTTACATACTCATCTCATATGTATATACTGTACTCGATATCATCTACTGTATCTTGCCTATGCTGCTCTGTACCATCACTCATTCATATATCCTTATATACATATTCTTTATCCCCTTACACTGTGTATAAGACAGTAGTTTTTTGGAATTGTTAGTTAGATTACTTGTTCGTTATTACTGCATTGTCGGAACTAGAAGCACAAGCATTTCGCTACACTCGCATTAACATCTGCTAACCATGTGTATGTGACAAATACATTTGATTTGATTTGATTTGTTTGGCAACACGGCCTTCTATCTACCATCAACCTACCGAAGAGCAGCGCAGAGTAAATATTTATTGCATTTTCCTTTTCCAAATGGACGGAATGCATAAGATACTGTATTTATGATAGCACAGCTTCTTCCTTTGTCCCTCAGTCTTCCCGCTCTTTCACTCAAACCCAGCCCTTTTCTTTTGTGTAACCAGCTGTGAAATCTGTTCCACCCGCTAGGGACGTTTTCCTTTATGACGTAATTTGAAATCAAGGTATAATTCATTCTTTGTATATGTAATTCTGTGTGATTAGTTAGGTATTTAGTAAATAAATAATTAAACCCAATTTTGTATTGCTGATTCAACTTGTTAGCCAGGGTTCGTGAAGATAACCAATAATTTACAACATTCAGATGAGACTGAAGGTCTTTAAGAGATTATTCGGAAGAAAACAGCTCTATAAATATTATTTTGTGGTGCCCCGACTCTTTGGTTAATTACATTTACATGATTAGCTCAATCAGGTAATATTAATTACGGAGAAATTATTTTGTAGAATAGCATGTCATATCACTCAATCCGGCATAGCCAAAGACACGACACTGCCCTGTACATCTTGACCACGGCTAGCTACAGTGAACCTGGCAATTTTGGAGTTTTGGAAGGGGAGGGATTTTTCGGCCATACTTTGCACAAGACTTGCAAAGAAAGGGGGGGGGGCTACCCCCACAACCAACACTTGTCACTGTCCAGAGGCCAGCGCTCACGCAATAATTGGTTCTGAGTTGCCTAGTTGAAAACCAAAGAGAACCAGCCACTATCATCACATACACATCTGAGTGACATTGTGACTAACACAATAAAGCTTCTTTCACATTACACCATTTTCAAAATCCTTAAAATCACCTTATGTTCTTGACTGTCATGCCTAATGGCTTTACAAAGAAATGACACGTTAGTACTGTCTTAAAGCTTCCTTCACATTACATGGTATACAAAATCCTACAGTTTTATTACCTTTCACACTATGCAAGTCTTGACAGGATTGCGGGTTGGTGAATATTGGTGAATATATGTTGTTTGTAGCATGACATGGCCAGCAACAATTCCTGTTAGATAATTAAATGAATGATCCAGCTATGGTGGTAATTCGTGTCATGTCTGACTACAGCAGTGTTGCTTGTCCATGTACTAGCTAACAGCAACAAGCGCAGACGAGCTAGCTAAACGTGGTCTCAGCATCCCGCAGTGATCAGCTGGTGGTTGCATAGTAAGGGTGTCACTAGCCCAAATTCTAATAGAGCTGGCACCAGATGTTAAACTGGGCTGCACTGGACCGGGTTTCCCACGACCCGATTCCAATTTGTTTTGTATTGTTCAGCTTCAGGACGTTTTTTTCAGACGGTCTGCCAAGATCTACTTATACCTGGTCAGATTTCTTTACAGGCAGACATAACCACAAACCATGTGCCCACACTGAGGAACCAAGATCTACTTATACCTGATCAGATTTCTTTACAGGCAGACATAACCACAAACCATGTTCCCACACTGAAGCATCAAGATCTACTTATACCTGGTCAGATTTCTTTACAGGCAGACATAACCACAAACCATGTTCCCACACTGAAGCATCAAGATCTACTTATACCTGGTCAGATTTCTTTACAGGCAGACATAACCACAAACCATGTTCCCACACTGAGGCACCAAGATCTACTTATACCTGGTCAGATTTCTTTACAGGCAGACATAACCACAAACCATGTTCCCACACTGAAGCACCAAGATATGCAGATCTTCATGTCTGCAAATGTACACATGCATAAGGATGTACACAGCTCTACTTTGGTTCACCGCAGGGAGATTTGAAACTAAAAGTGATGCTGCTGAGAAAGAGTTAACGTTCCCCCTTTATGTCTTTGACGCTACCCTCGACCCCAAGTTAACCACTGCAGTGTGTGGTCAGTCGGTTGTCATGGTCACTGTCTCTCATGTTGTCACTGGATGAGTTCCAGCCATTTCTCAGTAACATTGGTGGCAGAATCAAGTATCCCATATTGAATATAATACAATAAAATATAAAATGTAAATTGTTATAGTCGTGTCAAAGCAACAGTTAGTGTTAAAGTAACCTGTGGATAGACAGTAGATGTTATGACAGTTAACCTGTGGATAGACAGTAGATGTTATGACAGTTAACCTGTGGATAGAGAGTAGATGTTATGACAGTTAACCTGTGGATAGAGAGTAGATGTTATGACAGTTAACCTGTGGAGAGACAGTAGATGTAATGACAGTTAACCTGTGGATAGACAGTAGATGATATGACAGTTATCCTGTGGATAGACAGTAGATGATATGACAGTTATCCTGTGGATAGACAGTAGATGATATGACAGTTAACTTGTGGATAGACAGTAGATGATATGACAGTTAACCTGTGGATAGACAGTAGATGTAATGACAGTTAACAGTAGATGTAATGACAGTTAACTGTGGATAGACAGTACAGTTAACCTGTGATAGACAGTAGATATGACAGTTAACCTGTGGATAGACAGTAGATGTTATGACAGTTAACCTGTGGACAGTAGACAGTAGATGATATGACAGTTAACCTTGGATAGACTATAGACAGTAGATGATATGACAGTTAACCCTGTGGATAGACAGTAGATGATATGATGACAGTTAACCTGTGGATAGACAGTAGATGATATGACAGTTAACCTGTGGATAGACCTGTTAACCTGGATAGACAGTAGATTAACCTGTGGATATGACAGTTAACCTGTGGATAGACCTGTGGATAGACAGTAGATGTTATGACAGTTAACCTGTGGATAGACAGTAGATGTTATGATGACAGTTAACCTGTGGATAGACAGTAGATAACAGTTAACCTGTGGATAGACAGTAGATGTAATGACAGTTAACCTGTGGATATACAGTAGATGTTATGACAGTTAACCTGTGGATAGACAGTAGATGTTATGACAGTTAACCTGTGGATAGACAGTAGATGATATGACAGTTATTCTGTGGATAGACAGTAGATGATATGACAGTTAACCTGTGGATAGACAGTAGATGTTATGACAGTTAACCTGTGGATAGACAGTAGATGTTAGGACAGTTAACCTGTGGATAGACAGTAGATGTTATGACAGTTAACCTGTGGATAGACAGTAGATGATATGACAGTTAAGCTGTGGATAGACAGTAAACGTTAGGACAGTTAACCTGTGGATAGACAGTAAACTTTAGGACAGTTAACCTGTGGATAGACAGTAGATGTTATGACAGTTAACCTGTGGATAGACAGTAGATGTTATGACAGTTAACCTGTGGATAGACAGTAGATGTTATGACAGTTAACCTGTGGATAGACAGTAGATGTTATGACAGTTAACCTGTGGATAGACAGTAGATGTTATGACAGTTAACCTGTGGATAGACAGTAGATGTTATGACAGTTAACCTGTGGATAGACAGTAGATGTTATGACAGTTAACCTGTGGATAGACAGTAGATGTTATGACAGTTAACCTGTGGATAGACAGTAGATGTTATGACAGTTAACCTGTGGATAGACAGTAGATGTTATGACAGTTAACCTGTGGATAGACAGTAGATGTTATGACAGTTAACCTGTGGATAGACAGTAGATGTTATGACAGTTACCCTGTGGATAGACAGTAGATGTTATGACAGTTAACCTGTGGATAGACAGTAGATGTTATGACAGTTAACCTGTGGATAGACAGTAGATGTTATGACAGTTAACCTGTGGATAGACAGTAGATGTTATGACAGTTACCCTGTGGATAGACAGTAGATGTTATGACAGTTAACCTGTTGATAAACAGTAGATGTTAGAACAGTTCACATCCACCCTATGTCCTCTGTCTCTGCTAGTCAACATGATGGCTGCTGAACACTTCCTTCACAACAAAGTATGTCCCCATCTCTCATCATGCCAGACATCACGCAAAGTAAAATTAATTATTATTACCAGACAGAGAATTAGACAATGTAGGCTACCACTCTGCCTATTGGCTTATTTGCATGTTCAAGCCTGTCTCAAAATACAACACTGCCACTTTAATTAAGAAATAAGCGTTTTACTTGACTGGCTTTTCAAATACAGATTAAAATGTAGCCTACACGTTTTGTGCTCTCGTAGAAAGCAGTCACTATCCATTGCTGACCGATACTTATGTATAACTAAGCTAATAACTCGACTAGCAAGGAATATCAACAAATGTGCACACGCGCGACTCTGCGCTCTGAACTGATCTAAAAAGCGCGTTCACTCAAGGGTAATTAAAATACCGCTCGTGGGCAACACCTGTCAATAGAGTACTAGTTTACTCCGTTGCGCTGTGACTCTGTCTACAACAAAATCACAGACTCAAACTTGGAAAATTAGATTTGTTTTGTTTTGTTGCATTGAAAATGGGCTGATATAATATTGATTCGATCACAGAACAAACGTTGATCTATATAGTGCAAAGTAATAGAGCAAACTAAGTGAAGTTCAATCTATTGAGTCTCTGCCCGGCAGTGCAATTCTTCTGCGCAGCAGTTCTGGAGGAATTGCGCTGCCACGCACACGGTCTGTTTCGAGGGAACATTGCTGTCTCGACTGCCTGTTTTTTAGTACAACAATTGACCCGTACCTTAACTCTAACCATCGCCTAATGTTAACCAATCCAGAAAATAAACAGATTATAAACGTATGATTGATGTTTTAAATGAAGCATTTTTCTTTATAGTTGTCCTGTCTGTGGTACCTTATATCCAGGGATGAAAAGTGGCCTGTGTTTTCTGGACAGACCTACATAGAATGTGAATAATGACATTAAGGGCACGTCTCAAATGGCACCATATTCCCTGTATGGTGAACTACTTTTGACCAGGTTCCATCACTATGTAGGAAATAGGGTTCCATTTGGGACACAGTAAGTTTAGGGAAGTTATTGCTGGAACACCTATTGTATTGTAATTTCAGTTGATTTCAGCATGTGTTGCTGTCCCAACACATTTTAGGCCATACCACTGACTTCCTTTAATAACAGCTTCCTGTCTGTCTGTCTCAAATCAAATGTTATTGGTCACATACACATGGTTAGCAGATGTTAATGTGAGTGTAGTGAAATGCCTGTGCTTCTAGTTCCTACCATGCAATAATATCTAACAAGTAATCTAACAATTTCACAATTACATTTTACACACAAGTGTAAAGGAATGAATAAGAATATGTACATATAAATATATGGATGAGTGATGGTACAGAACGGCATAGGCAAGTTGCAGTAGATGGTATAGAGTACAGTATATACATATGAGATGAGTAATGTAGGATATGTAAACATTATATAAAATGGCATTGTTTAAAGTGACACACACATTTCATCAAGTTTTTCATTATTAAGGTGGCTAGAGATTTGAGTCAGTATGTTGGCAGCAGCCACTCAATGTTAGAGATGGCTGTTTAAAACAATCTGATGGCCTTGAGATAGAAGCTGTTTTTCAGTCTCTCGGTCCCAGATTTGATGCACCTGTACTGACCTCGCCTTCTGGATGATAGCGGGGTGAACAGGCAGTGACTCGGGTAGTTGTTGTCCTTGATGATCTTTATGGCCTTCCTGTGACATCGGGTGGTGTAGGTGTCCTGGAGGGCAGGTAGTTTGCCCCCGGTTATGCGTTGTGCAGACCTCACTACCCTCTGGAGAGCCTTACGGTTGTGGGTTGCCGTATGAAGGGCAGTTGCCGTACCAGGCGGTGATACAGCCCAACAGGATGCTCTCGATTGTGCGTCTGTAAAAATTTGTGAGTGTTTTTGGTGACAAGCCAAATTTCTTCAGCCTCCTGAGATTGAAGAGGCGCAGTTGCGCCTTCTTCACCACGCTGTCTGTGTGGGTGGACCATTTCAGTTTGTCCGTGATGTGTATGCCGAGGAACTTAAAACTTTCCACCCTCTCCACTACTGTCCCGTCGATGTGGATAGGGGGGTGCTCCCTCTGCTGTTTCCTGATGTCCACGATCATCTCCTTTATTTTGTTGATGTTGAGTGTGAGTTTATTTTCCTGACACCACACTCTGAGGGCCCTCACCTCCTCCCTGTAGGCTGTCTCGTCGTTGTTGGTAATCAAGCCTACCACTGTAGTGTCGTCACTGGTGGGAGTCACGTGGTGGCCAGTATTGTGTTAATATCACACTGTGGTTGACTGATAAAGAGTTTCACTTCCATAAATCACACAGACACAGGACAGTGCAGGGAGAAGACACAGGTACAGATGTACATTAGAGTTATATTTAGAAGTACATTTAGAATGTACATTTAGAAGTAGAAGTTACTGTATTTGACCACAAGTTTGTTAAGATGTCAGCAGGAGTCTATGAAAACTCAGAACGATTTAAAGACAATGAGCCTGATGCAATGAAGAACACAGACATTGATGGCCAATTATATGCCAATGTAAGAGCCTTCAAACCCAGTACAAGAGATGGAGTTGTTGCTTCAGGTAAGATTGCATGGACACACACACACACACACACACACACGCAATATATTAAACAAGTCAGCTTTATTTGTCCCAATCCTGGATGAAACACTAAAACGCATTACCAAAGATCTTTAATCATTTGTGATTCAGTACATGTTCAGTGGTGGAAGAGACCCTCTGGAGTTGCTGCAGTGTGTCTGGGGCTGCTGTGTGTTCTCCTACTGGCTGGGATCATAGGCCTGTCTGTTCAATGTAAGTCTACAGTATATCTATACTAAACAGCAATATAAACACAACATGCAAACATTTCTAAGATTTCACTGAGTTACAGTTCATATCAGTCAA
>NW_024607558.1:0-29806 GCF_018296145.1 Oncorhynchus tshawytscha | reverse complement strand
CTTCAACTGTAGATAGTGAGAAAGATAGATAGTGAGAAAGATAGATAGTGAGAAAGATAGTGAAAGAGAGCGCAAGTGGTCGAGAGAGATACTATGCGATTCTCACGACAACACAAAGACAAATACACACCAAGCGCAAACGACATCCACTGAGCTCTATTAGTCATGGAAATGCATAAACATATTGTTACATGGCCCAGCAGAGCTGCATTCTGCTGGGTGATGTATATTAACTGAGGGTTTCAGAGGCACAAGCCATGCAAACTAAACAGGCCATTAGAATGACTTATGATTGAGACAGGGCAATTATAGCATAGTATACTGGCACCCATAACAATGGTTATCAGTTATATTAATTACAGGACGAAGAGGCTATGTAGGAATACAAGTGAAAGGGGAGGTGTGTGTGTGTGCGTGTGTGTGCGTGTGTGTGTTCGTGCGTACCTGTGACACGCTGAGAAGCCAAGGTTGTGACAACCGTTGCAGGGTGTGAGGGCCTCCCAGAACCCAGCAGGGCCACAGCTCTTCTCCCTCCTCTTCCTCCCTGGGCTGGGGGAAGTGGGGAGGGGCCGCTGCAGAGAGATTCACACACGGTTCATTTAAAGCACACACGCACACACGCACGCACACACATTGAAAATGATTCATGCAAATTGTTGACAAACATGCACCTGTTAAGAAACTAACCGTGGGAACTGTTAAAGCCCCCTGGATTGATGACGAACTGAAACATTTCATGTTTCAAAGAAATTATGTAAAAGAGGGGTGGCAAAACAAGTCAGGCTGCTCAGCTGATTGGTTGACATACTG
The DNA here is from genome assembly GCF_018296145.1 of Oncorhynchus tshawytscha. Classification (NCBI taxonomy): domain Eukaryota; kingdom Metazoa; phylum Chordata; class Actinopteri; order Salmoniformes; family Salmonidae; genus Oncorhynchus; species Oncorhynchus tshawytscha. The sequence continues at coordinate 28,996 of NW_024607558.1, read as the reverse complement.
TCAATTGAGAATTGTTGTGACTAAACTTAACAAACAGAAGAAAGTATTACCAAACAAAGATAAATGACATAAAAACAATGGGAAAAGATTTGAGTATCTCATGGGTAGAAAAAAACTCAATTCATCTCCATCATTCGTTGAAGTTGATGAGCCATTCATAACAAAACCTTTCAGTATTGCTAATCATTTCAATTACTATTTTCACTAGTTATGGAAAAACTCAGAAATGAAATGACAACGTTGAACAGTGAACCATCATATTTTGGTATAAAATATTTAATAATGAAGGAGAAGGATTGCTGTTTTCATTCGGTCAAGTTAGTGTGGGAGAGGTGGAAAAACGTTTTTATCCATCAATAATGATAAGCCTCCAGGTATAGACAACCTTGATGGTAAACTATTGAATGGTAACAGACTGTATCACCACCCCTATTGGCTAGATATTTAACCAAAGCCTAAAGGAGTGTGTGTGTCCACAGGTGTGGAAGGAAGATAAAGTAATTCCACTACCAAAAAATAGTAAAGCACCCTTTGCTGGCTCTAACAGCCGCCCAATCAGTTTGCTGGCTCTAACAGCCGCCCAATCAGTTTGCTGCCTGTTTTTAGTAAACTGATGGAGATAAATTTGTTTGATCAAATACAACACTATTTTTCAGAGAGCAAGTTAACTACTGACATTCAGCATGCACATAGAGAAGAACACTGAACTTGTACTGCACTGACTCAGATGACTGATGATTGGTTAAAATAAATGGATAATAAGATGATAGTTGGAGCTGTATTGTTAGATTTCAGTGCAGCCTTTGATGTTATTGATCATACATTATTATTGAAAACAACACACTTGGTATGGCTTTACATCACCTGCCAACACATAGTTGGAGAGTTATTTATCCAATAGAATCCAGAGTGTTCTTCAATGGAATCTTCTTTAACATCAGATATCTAAAATGAGGTATCCCTCAAAGGCAGTTGCCTTGGGCCGCTACTCTTCCCTATTTTAACAAATTATTTGCCATTGGTCTTACACAAAACTAGAATGCCTACATATGCGGATGATTTCACACTCTACAGCACTCAAAGCCAGTGAGCTCACTGAAATTCTAAATAAGGAAACAGTCAGTATCAAAACTGCAGCTGGCTCATAAACAAAGCAGAACGCTTAACTGCACATACAGAACTAACATCAACAACATGCATGCCAGTCTTTACTGGTTGAGGGTTGACAAGAGATTAACTGCTTCTCCTAGTTTTAATGAGAAATATTACTGTGACAAAATACCAGTTTGTCTGCATAATCAAATAACATTCAGCTCAGACACTCATTCACACCCCACAAGACATACCACCAGGTACTACTCTTCACAGTCCCCAAGTCCAAAACAAATTCACGACAACGCAGTTGTATACAGAGCCATGATCGCATGGAACTCTTCCATCTCCCATTACTCAAACAGCAAAATTACCTTCAAAATACAACTCATGGAATGGCGAGGACAAACACACGCACGCACACATCATTTTTGTTGCATTGTTTGTATATAATTGTATTTAAATGTGTGTGACTTTCCTTGTCTATCAGTGTTTTGTTACTTTGTAATGTTCAGTGTTTTTGTGGACCCCTGGAAGAGCAGCAACTGCTTCTGCAAAAACTACTGGGGATCCTGACAAACAAATCATACACACACGTGCACGCTAACACACACAATATGCCCTTTTCACAGGGTCTGTATTGCCAAGAGTCCTTCCAGTTATGCTCAGTTGAATGATGATACACTCATTTGTTGGAATAATATTAGCATGTGCTATCTAATGAATATTTCTTGCTCTCTGTTGAACAGTAGACGTGATTTGTCAGAGCTAGGCCCATTGGAAGCCTGGGGGTTGAGTAGTCCCTGACTTTCTCACACCAAAAAGTATTATGTTTAGTGGGGAAAAAGCTGGTTTGTTGTGTGCTACTATTAAGGTAGTGTGGGCTTGACTGTGTTGTCAATTGTCAATGGCCATCTTACAATCACACGTAAAAATCACGGAATTGTCATGGAAGAGACATTCAAGTTATAGACACAACAGTACAGACGTCCCTTACGGTACATAAACGATAGGCCACTAAGGCCATATCGGTACGGGCCACCAAGGCCATGTCGGTACGGGCCACCAAGGCCATATCGGTACGGGCCACCAAGGCCTTGTCGGTATGGGCCGCCAAGGCCATATCGGTACGGGCCACCACATTGACACCACATTCGTTGATGTCACATCAAAGAAACATGACGAGCACCTATTTGTGACCTGGCTGTTGACTTGTTCTATTCAGTAACCAACGTGTGGATTCGTTGCCAAGAGGCTTCGCTACTAGCCAGCGAGGCCCTTCCGTAGTGTACAGCAGACGTAGTGAGGAGGGCAGTGGGCTACACATAGACATCCAACACTTTGTCTATGGTTATACCTCAGCTCTGGAACCAGGAAGTTGATGAGTGTGTCCTACAGCAGATATGGGAGGTGACCATGTTTTTATTCATCAGTCTGTCTGATGGACAGATGCTGCATCGCTCTCTGACATTTACAGTGTGCCATGCTAATGGAGGTGCATGCATACAAATGAGCACATAGGCCTGTATGGGTGCAGGGGACATATTCATACATCCAGATCCATAGAGAGCCATACAAATAAGTATGAGACACACACATACAGACACTGACCATGAAGAGACTAAATCTAATACATACTGTTCGTAACCCTCTCCATTACATGTGCTCTCTGTGTGTGTGTGTGTGTTTGCGCCTACATCGTCGCCTCAGTGTGTGACTGATTGAGACGTGTTTGTGCTTCTATTAAACCAAGGCAAGGCCTGCCCAGAGGCTGTTGCTCCATCAAGCCACCCACTCCCACCACACACACAGCGGCAGTGGTTTGATTCAGACCAGATCAATTCCTGTTAGTGTGCCGCGCCAAACGCCACAGGTATCAATCTCCCTGGAAACGAGAGAACCGAGATGAAAGCCCTTCTACCAATCAGCTCTGAGGGGTGAAGCTAGGCGGACCAAGGCCTTGTTCTAATACTAAAACACGCAGCCTTCCTTCCTACCTTACTGCCTTCCTTCAAGTGAATTCCAGCAAAATCACTGATTTGATGTAAAGCAAGGACTCCATTACATGTCTTTCACCAATCCAGTCATGTCAGATCAGTGGTTACTTTACAGAAGGAAGGAGGATGTTCTATACTGAACGGAAATGTACAGTGCATTCTGAAAGTATTCCAACACCTTCCCCTTGTACACATTTTGTTATGTTACAGCCTTATTCTAAAATGGATTGAATTCATTTTTTCCCTCATCAATCTACACACAATACCCCATAATGACAAAGCGAAAACTGTTTATTTTATTTTAGCAAATGTATTAGAAATTTAAAACAGGAATACCTTATTTACATAAGTATTCAGACCCTTTGCTATAAAACTTGAAATTGAGCTCAGGTGCATCCTATTTCCATTGTTCATCCTTGAGATGTTTCTTCAACTTGGAGTCCACCTGTGGTAAATCTTCTTGATTGGACATGATTTGGAAAGGCACACACCTTTCTATATAAGGTCCCACAGTTGACAGTGCATGCAGCAAAAACCAAGCCATGAGGTGGAAGGAATTGTTGGGCACAGATCTGGGGAAGGGTACCAAAAAATGTCTGCAGCATTGAAGGTCACCAAGAACACAGTGGCCTCAATCATTCTTAAATTGAAGAAGTTTGGAACCACCAAGACTCTTCCTAGAGCTGGCCGCCCGGCCAAACTGAGCAATCAGGGAAAAGGGCATTGGTCTGGGAGGTGACCAAGAACACAATGGTCACTCTGACAGAGCTCCAGAGTTCCTCTGTGGAGATGGTGGAATATTCCAGAAGGATAACCATTTCTGCAGTGCTCCACCTATCAGGCCTTTATGGTTGAGTGGCCCAGCCAGAGCCCAGACTTGAACCCGATCAAACATCTCTGGAGAGACTCCCCATCCAACTTGACAGAGCTTAAGTGGATCTGCAGAGAAGGGAGAAACTCCCCAAATACATGATCTGAAATAAGCGATCCCAGAAATGTTCCATAAGAACGAAAAACGTATTTCTCTAATATTTAGTTCACATCCTTGTTAGTGAGAATTTCTCCTTTGACAAGACAATCCACCACCTGACAGGTGTAGGATATCAAGAAGATGATTAACTTCTTCGATATAGGGGGCGCTCTTTTAATTTTTGGATGAAAAACGTTCCCGTTTTAAACAAGATATTTTGTCACGAAAAGGTGCTCGACTATGCATATAATTGACAGCTTTGGAAAGAAAACACTCTGACGTTTCCAAAACTGCAAAGATATTGTCTGTGAGTGCCACAGAACTGATGTTACAGGCGAAACCCAGATAAAAATCCAATCAGGAAGTGCCACATTTTTTGAACCTGCCTCATTCGAATGACTCCTTATATGGCTGTGAAGGAGCTAGGGAGTCAGCTTACGTTTTCCACGTTTTCCCCAAGGTGTCTGCAGCATTGTGACGTATTTGTAGGCATATCATTGGAAGATTGACCATAAGAAACTACATCTACCAGGTGGTCGCTTGGTGTACTCCGTTGCAATTATTGCGTAATCTACAGCTGTAGTATTTTTCCATTTGCTTCTGATGAGAAGCCAACTGCCACCACTGATAGATTATCAAATAGATATGTGAAAAACACCTTGAGGATTGATTCTAAACAACGTTTGTCATGTTTCTGTCGATATTATGGAGCTAATTTGGAAAAAAGTTTGGCGTTGTAAGTGACTGCATTTTCCGGTCTTTTTCTTAGCAAAACCTGATGAACAAAACGGAGCTATTTCGTCTACACAAATAATCTTTTTGGAAAAAATGAACATTTGCTATCCAGCTAAGAGTCTCGTCATTGAAAACATCCAAAGTTCTTCAAAGGTAAATTATTTTATTTGAATGAGGCTATGATTACACTCCCGGATACGGGATTGCTCGTCGCTAGAGGTTAAACAGCATGATCATTACACAGGTGCACCTTGTGCTGGGGACAATAAAAGGCCACTCTAAAATGTGCAGTTTTGTCACACAACATATTGCCACAGATGTCTCAAGTTTTGAGGGAGTGTGCAATTGGCATGATGACTGAAGGGATGTCCACCAGAGCAGTTGCCAAAGAATGTAATATTAATTTCTCTACCATAAGCCGCCTCCAATGTCATTTTAGAGAATTTGGCAGTACGTCCAACAGGCCTCACAACCGCAGACCATGTGTAAACACGCCAACCCAGGACCTCCCACATCCAGCTTCTTCACCTGCGGGATCGTCTGACACCAGTCACCCGGACAGCTGATGAATCTGTGGGTTTGCATAACTGAAGAATTTCTGCACAAACTGTCAGAAACCGTCTCAGGGATGCTCATCTGCATGCTCGTCGTCCTCACCAGGGTCATGACCTGACTGCAGTTCAGCGTCGTAACAGACTTCAGTGGGCAAATGCTCACCTCCGATGGCCACTGGCACGCTGGGACGCTGGGCAAGTGTGCTCTTCACTACTTAATCCTGGTTTCAACTGTTTCGGTCAGATGGCAGACAGCGCGTATGGCATTGTGTGGGCGAACAGTTTGCTGATGTCAACGTTGTGTACAGAGTGCTCCATGGTGGAGGTGAGGTTATGGTATGGACAGGCATAAGCTATGGACAACAAACACGTGTATTTATTGATGGCAATTTGAAAGCACATAGATACTGTGACGAGATCCTGAGGCCCGTTGTCGTGCCATTCATCCGTCGCCATCACCTCAAGTTTCAGCATGTCGCAAGGATCTGTACACAATTCCTTGAAGCTGAAAATGTCCCAGTTCCTTCATGGCCTGCATACCCAGACAGGTCACCCATTGAGCACGTATGAGATGCTCTGGATCGACGTGTATGACAGTGTGTTCGAGTCCCCGCCAATATCCGGACAACATTCCACAGCGCACAATCATCATCCTGATCAACTCTATTCGCAGCGTGAGGCAGCGTGAGGCAAATGGTGGTCACACCAGGTGCTGACTGGTTTTCTGATCTCCGCCCCTACTTTATGTTTAAGGTATCTGTGACTAATAGATGTTTCTGTTTTCCCAGTCATGTGAAATCAAAAGATTAGGCCCTAATTTATTTATTTCAATTGACTGATTTCCTTACATGAACGGTAACCCAGTAAAATCTTTTAAATGGTTGAATGTTGAGTTTATGTTTTTGCTCAGTAAACATGTCTACCTTACAGCGTGTCTGAGGCTGCCCTCTCCTGGTGACTAAATGCTACTACAGTAATGGACCCCAGAGTGATGCAGTAGGACATGGTTTTCCAATCCAAGAATAACAATACGACGGTACGATACCACTGACACAAAACTGTGATAATGGGCCCCACCCTCCACATCCCCTTGATTACCCCTGGTCCCATCCACCCTCCACATCCACCTTGATTACCGCTGGTCCCATCCACCCTCCCTGATCCAAAATGGTCCCCACCCTCCACATCCCCCTTAATTACCCCTGGTCCCATCCACCCTCCCTGATCCAAAATTATGCTCACCCTCCACATCCCCTTGATTACCCCTGGTCCCATCCACCCTCCCTGATCCAAAATGGTGCTCACCCTCCACATCCCCCTTGATTACCCCTGGTCCCATCTACCCTCCCTGATCCAAAATGGTGCTCACCCTCCACATCCCCTTGATTACCTCTGGTCCCATCCACCCTCCACATCCCCCTTGATTACCCCTGGTCCCATCCACCCTCCCTGATCCAAAATGGTGCTCACCCTCCACATCCCCCTTGATTACCCCTGGCCACCCTCCCTGATCCAAAATGGTGCTCACCCTCCACATCCCCCTTGATTACCTCTGGTCCCATCCACCCTCCCTGATCCAAAATGGTGCTCACCCTCCACATCCCCTTGATTAACCCTGGTCCCATCCACCCTCCCTGATCCAAAATGGTGCTCACCCTCCACATCCCCCTTGATTAACCCTGGTCCCATCCACCCTCCCTGATCCAAAATGGTGCTCACCCTCCACATCCCCTTGATTACCCCTGGTCCCATCCTCCCTCCCTGATCCAAAATGGTCCCATCCACCCTCCACATCCCCCTTGATTACCCCTGGTCCCATCTACCCTCCACATCCCCCTTGATTACCCCTGGTCCCATCCACCCTCCCTGATCCAAAATGGTGCTCACCCTCCACATCCCCTTGATTACCCCTGGTCCCATCCACCCTCCACATCCCCCTTGATTACCCTAGTCCCATCCACCCTCCCTGATCCAAAATGGTGCTCAACCTCCACATCCCCCTTGATTACCTCCGGTCCCATCCTCCCTCCCTGATCCAAAATGGTCCTCACCCTCCACATCCCCCTTGATTACCCCTGGTCCCATCCACCCTCCACATCCCCATTGATTACCCCTGGTCCCATCCACCCTCCCTGATCCAAAATGGTGCTCACCCTCCACATCCCCTTGATTACCTCTGGTCCCATCCTCCCTCCCTGATCCAAAATGTTCCTCACCCTCCACATCCCCCTTGATTACCCCTGGTCCCATCCACCCTCCACATCCCCCTTGATTAACCCTGGTCCCATCCACCCTCCCTGATCCAAAATGGTGCTCACCCTCCACATCCCCCTTGATTAACCCTGGTCCCATCCACCCTCCCTGATCCAAAATGGTCCTCACCCTCCACATCCCCCTTGATTACCCCTGGTACCATCCTCCCTCCCTGATCCAAAATGGTGCTCACCCTCCACATCCCCTTGATTACCCCTGGTCCCATCCACCCTCCCTGATCCAAAATGGTGCTCACCCTCCACATCCCCCTTGATTACCTCCGGTCCCATCCTCCCTCCCTGATCCAAAATGGTCCTCACCCTCCACATCCCCCTTGATTACCCCTGGTCCCATCCACCCTCCACATCCCCCTTGATTACCCCTGGTCCCATCCACCCTCCCTGATCCAAAATGGTACTCACCCTCCACATCCCCTTGATTACCCCTGGTCCCATCCACCCTCCACATCCCCATTGATTACCCCTGGTCCCATCCACCCTCCCTGATCCAAAATGGTGCTCAACCTCCACATCCCCTTGATTACCCCTGGTCCCATCCTCCCTCCCTGATCCAAAATGGTGCTCACCCTCCACATCCCCCTTGATTACCCCTGGTCCCATCCACCCTCCCTGATCCAAAATGGTGCTCACCCTCCACATCCCCCTTGATTACCTCTGGTCCCATCCTCCCTCCCTGATCCAAAATGGTGCTCACCCTCCACATCCCCCTTGATTACCTCTGGTCCCATCCACCCTCCACATCCCCCTTGATTACCTCTGGTCCCATCCTCCCTCCCTGATCCAAAATGGTACTCACCTTTCTGACTCTGCTCAGGGTGCCGTTACTGCGTCGCTCCTCGTCTGATAGGTGACCGCTGCCAAAGCTCTCCATGGAATGAGAGTGGGATGAGATGGTCTGGCAGAGCTCCTAAGTAGAGTAGAGTAGAGTGGGGTAGTAATTTAATTACTTGGTTTTATCACCACAAGCATCAGCAATGATTCCAAAGACAACACAAGGATCTATAAGACAAAGATGAAGAGATCAACAACATAACACACCTCAAAGGAGTAGTCTCTGTCCCGACACATCTTCATCTCATTTAGCAGCTTGGAGAGCTCCCCTGTCACAGCATCATCTGGGGAGGAGGAGGAGGAGGAGGGGGAAGGAGATGGGGAGAGGGAGGAGTAGAGGGAGCGAAGGAGAGATGAGGGAGAGGAGAGAGATTACAAGGGGAGAGAGGGGATATATGGGGAGAGAGAGAGAGAGAGAGAGAGGAGATATGAGGAGAGAGAGAGGGGAGATGGGAGGGAGAGAGAGAGAGAGAGAGAGAGGGGGGGAGATATGGGTAGAGAGAGAGAGAGAGGGGAGATGGGAGAGAGGGAGGGGGGGGGGGGGAGAGAGAGAGAGAGAGGGGGAGATGGGGGAGAGAGAGAGAGAGAGGGGGATGGGGGGAGAGAGAGAGAGGGGGGTGGGGAGAGAGAGAGGGGAGATATGGGTAGAGAGAGAGGAGATGGGAGAGAGAGAGAGAGAGAGATTATAAGGGGAGAGAGAGGGAAGATATGGGGAGAGAGCGAGGGGGAGAGAGGGGGCGATGAGAGAGAGAGGAGAGATGGGAGATATGGGGAGAAAGAGGTGAGATATGGGTAGAGAGGAGATGGGAGAGATACGGGAGAGAAAGGAGATGGGAGAGATACAGGGAGAGAGAGGTGAGATATGGGTGGAGAGGAGATGGGAGAGATACGGGGAGAGAGAGGAGATACGGGGAGAGAGAGGAGATGGGAGATACAGGGAGATATGGGGAGAGAGGAGATGGGAGACATACAGGGAGAGAGAGGTGAGATATGGGTAGAGAGGAGATGGGAGAGATACAGGGAGATATGGGGAGATATGGGGAGAGAGGGAGAGGAGATAAGAAAGCAGACCTGGCCAAATACACACGTCAACACCTTAATATGTTCCTCTCTGTGTGGCGGCGTTCTAATCCTGGAAGTAGTTCCTCCGGTCTGTCCTCGTTCACTGGCCTTCACAGACCCGATAGAGTTGAAAGCACCTCCCTCTCTCCTCCTCTCTCCTCCTTTCTCCTCCTCTCTCCTCCTTTCTCCTCCTCTCTCCTCCTTTCTCCTCCTTTCTCCTCCTCTCTCCTCCTCTCTCCTCCTTTCTCCTCCTTTCTCCTCCTCTCTCCTCCTTTCTCCTCCTCTCTCCCTCCTTTCTCCTCCTCTCTCCTCCTTTCTCCTCCCTTTCTCCTCCTCTCTCCTCCTTTCTCCTCCTTTCTCCTCCTTTCTCCTCCTTTCTCCACAACACCCTCTCTCCTCCTTTCTCCTCCTTTCTCCACAACACCCTCTCTCCCTCCATCTCTCTCCTCCTTTCTCCTCCTTTCTCCACAACACCCTCTCTCCTCCTTTCTCCTCCTTTCTCCACAACACCCTCTCTCCCTCTCTCTCTCTCCTCCTTTCTCCACAACACCCTCTCTCCTCCTTTTCTCCACAACACCCTCTCTCCCTCCCTCTCTCCTCCTTTCTCCACAACACCCTCTCTCCTCCTTTCTCCACAACACCCTCTCTCCCTCCCTCTCTCCTCCTTTCTCCACAACACCCTCTCTCCCTCCCTCTCTCTCCTCCTTTCTCCACAACACCCTCTCTCCCTCCCTCTCTCTCCTCCTTTCTCCACAACACCCTCTCTCCTCCTTTCTCCTCTCTCCTCCTTTCTCCACAACACCCTCTCTCCTCCTTTCTCCACAACACCCTCTCTCCCTCCCTCTCTCCTCCTTTCTCCACAACACCCTCTCTCCCTCCCTCTCTCTCCTCCTTTCTCCACAACACCCTCTCTCCCTCCCTCTCTCTCCTCCTTTCTCCACAACACCCTCTCTCTCCTTTCTCCACAACACCCTCTCTCCTCCTTTCTCCACAACACCCTCTCTCCCTCCTTTCTCCACAACACCCTCTCTCCTCCTTTCTCCACAACACCCTCTCTCCCCTCCCTCTCTCTCCTCCTTTCTCCACAACACCCTCTCTCCTCCTTTCTCCACAACACCCTCTCTCCCTCCCTCTCTCTCCTCCTTTCTCCACAACACCCTCTCTCCCTCCCTCTCTCTCCTCCTTTCTCCACAACACCCTCTCTCCCTCCCTCTCTCCTCCTTTCTCCACAACACCCTCTCTCCCTCCCTCTCTCCTCCTTTCTCCACAACACCCTCTCTCCCTCCCTCTCTCCTCCTTTCTCCACAACACCCTCTCTCCCTCCCTCTCTCCTCCTTTCTCCACAACACCCTCTCTCCCTCCCTCTCTCTCCTCCTTTCTCCACAACACCCTCTCTCCCTCCCTCTCTCCTCCTTTCTCCACAACACCCTCTCTCCCTCCCTCTCTCCTCCTTTCTCCACAACACCCTCTCTCCCTCCCTCTCTCCTCCTTTCTCCACAACACCCTCTCTCCCTCCCTCTCTCCTCCTTTCTCCACAACACCATCTCTCCCTCCCTCTCTCCTCCTTTCTCCACAACACCCTTTCAAAATATAATAGACCATCTAGTTTATAATAGACCCTCAATTATAATAGACCCTCCCTCGCTCTTCCTTTCTCCACAACACCCTCTCTCCCTCCCGCTCTCCTCCTTTCTCCAAAACACCCTCTCTCCTCCTTTCTCCACAACACCCTCCCTCCCTCCCTCTCTCTTCCTTTCTCCACAACACCCTCTCTCCACAACACCCTCTCTCCATCCCGCTCTCCTACTTTCTCCACAACACCCTCGATCTCTCCTCCTTTCTCCACAACACCCTCTCTCCCTCCCCCACAACACCCTCTCTCCCTCCCTCTCTCCTCCTCTCTCCACCATTCCCCCTCACCCTACAATAAAGTATGCTGTAGTGTTTAAACACAGTGTGTGTTCAGGCGTGCACGAGCTGTGCTGAATGTATATTTTCTGCTCCCTCCCTCCCTCCCTCCCTCCAATAAAGATAATTAAAGGGGAGCGCTGACTGGTGGTGATTGAGAAGAGAGAGAGCAGTGGGAATTGTATGAGAGATACCAGTGCACCGCTCCAGCTCAGCCACTAGGGGCAGTGTTGGATAAGGGAAAACACTATGGAAGTTGACTGAGGTAGTACAGATTCATACCAATAGGCAGTGCTCACCATGTTTGAAAACATCCATCTGGTTCTGTGTGTATGGCGTGTGGAGTAGATACAGTGCCTTCGCGAATGTATTCAGACCCTGGACTTTGTCCACACTTTGTTACGTTACAGCCTTACTCTCTTTCCCTCATCAATCTACACACAATACCCCAGAAATGTTTTTTGGGGCATACATAAGTATTCAGACCCTTTACTCGGTACTTTCTTGAAGCACCTTTGGCAGCGATTACAGCCTCGAGGCTTCTTGTGTATTACGCTACAAGCTTGGCAGACCTGTATTTGGGGAGCTTCTCCCATTCTTCTCTGCAGATCCTCTAAAGCTCTGTCAGGTTGGATGGGGAGCGTTGCTGTGCAGCTATTGTCAGGTCTCTCAAGAGATGTTCGATAGGGTTCAAGTCCGGTCTCTAGCTGGGCCACTCAAGGACATTCAGAGACTTATCCCGAAGCCAGTCCCGCGTTGTCCTGTTGGAAAGTGAACCTTCACCCCAGTCTGTCCTGAGCACTCTGGGGCAGGTTTTCATCAAGGATCCCTCTGTACTTTGCTCCGTTCATCTTTGCCTCCATCCTGACTAGTCTCCCAGTCCATGCCGCTGAAAACATCCACACAGCATGATTCTGCCACCACAATGCTTCACCGTAGGGATGGTGCTAGAGTCCGCCAGATGTGACGCTTGGCATTCAGGCCAAAGAGTTCAATCTTGGTTTCATCAGACCAGAGAATCTTGTTTCATGGTCTGAGAGTCTTTAGGTGCCTCCAAGAGGGCTGTCATGTGCCTTTTACTGAGGAGTGGCTTCTGTCAAGCCACTCTACCATAAAGGCCTGATTGGTGGAGTGCTGCAGAGATGGTTGTCCATCGGGTTCTTGGTCACCTCTCTGACAAAGACCCTTCACCCCTGATTTCCTAGTTTGGCCAGGCGGCCAGCTCTAGGAAGAATCTTGGTGGTTCCAAACTTCTTCATTTAAGAATGATGGAGGATATTTGAGTATTTGTCAAAGTTTCATTATGGGGTATTGTGTGAGGATTTTTTTATTTATTTAATCCTTTTGAGTATAAGGCCGCAACGTAACCAAATGTGGAAAAAGTTTGTATGTGTGTGTGGGTGTACTTACTTTTGTGCCTGAGGGAGGGGGAGGCGGAGGGAGAGGGGATAGATGTGCGAGGTGTGGGGACAGGACACTGGCAAATAGGTTCCTCCATCAACACACTCTTATTGTCCATCATCTCCTCCATCATATATTCTGGAGAGAGAGGAGAGAGGAGAGAGAGGAGAGAGGAGAGAGGAGAGAGAGAGACAGACAGAGACAGACAGAGAGACAGAGAGAGAGAGACAGAGAGAGACACAGAGAGAGAGACAGACAGAGAGAGAGAGACACACAGAGAGAGAGAGAGAGAGGGAGAGACAGAGAGAGACAGAGAGACACACAGAGATACAGAGAGAGAGAGAGAGAGAGAGAGAGAGACAGAGAGACACACCGAGAGAGAGAGACAGAGAGACACAGAGAGAGACAGAGAGAGACAGAGAGACAGAGAGAGAGACACGCACAGAGACAGAGAGACAGAGAGACCGATAGCATGGTGATGTGATTGCAGGGTTCAAAGGGTTGCAGACATAGAGCAGGGAACCAGTTAATTGTACTGACAGTGAACCACATACAAAAACACACACAAGGCGTATGGAATGGGAGTGTGAAGCCGGAGGAAACTATGAGCTAACATACACACACTACACAAACAAACACACACACAGCAGGCTTGTTGAGTTTAGTCACAAGGCAGGAGGCTGGCAGTGTGTTAGTATGAAAGATCCAACTAAAGTCAGAGGTACTGTAACACAGTGTGTGTGTGTGTGTGTGTGTGTGTGTGTGTGTGTGTGTGTGTGTGTGTGTGTGTGTGTGTGTGTGTGTGTGTGTGTGTGTGTGTGTAAAGGCATACGATATTCATACATAACTTTTAAATATATGGATTGAATCATTTAAATACATGAATAATGATGACTGAATACTATTGTGTTTAAATAGGTGGGATTAATCACGGAATGAAATCCCACTTTCTCTCCCTCTGACTCTCTATCTCTGACAGGAAATGGGAGGCAGCTGATCCATTCACTCTCTCCCAGCTGAACCCTGAATTTGCTTTCTGTCACAATCTCTGCATTTATCTTTATCATTTATGTTTGGCCCTGTCCGGGGGTGTCCTCGGATGGGTCCACAGTGTCTCCTGACCCCTCCTGTCTCAGCCTCCAGTATTTATGCTGCAGTAGTTTATGTGTCGGGGGTCTAGGGTCAGTTTGTTATATCTGGAGTACTTCTCCTGTCCTATTCGGTGTCCTGTGTGAATCTAAGTGTGCGTTCTCTAATTCTCTCCTCTCTCTCGGAGGACCTGAGCCCTAGGACCATGCCCCAGGATTACCTGACATGATGACTCCTTGCTGTCCCCAGTCCACCTGGCCGTGCTGCTGCTCCAGTTTCAACTGTTCTGCCTTCTTATTATTCGAACATGCTGATAATTTATGAACATTTGAACATCTTGGCCATGTTCTGTTATAATCTCCACCCGGCACAGCCAGAAGAGGACTGGCCACCCCACATGTGCTCTCTCTAATTCTCTCTTTTTTTCTCTCTCTCGGAGGACCTGAGCCCTAGGACCATGCCCCAGGACTACCTGACATGATGACTCCTTGCTGTCCCCAGTCCATCTGACCATGCTGCTGCTCCAGTTTCAACTGTTCTGCCTCATTATTATACGACCATGCTGGTCATTTATGAACATTTGAACATCTTGGCCATGTTCTGTTATAATCTCCACCCGGCACAGCCAGAAGAGGACTGGCCACCCCACATAGCCTGGTTCCTCTCTAGGTTTCTTCCTAGGTTTTGGCCTTTCTAGGGAGTTTTTCCTAGCCACCGTGCTTCTACACCTGCATTGCTTGCTGTTTGGGGTTTTAGGCTGGGTTTCTGTACAGCACTTTGAGATATCAGCTGATGTATGAAGGGCGAAATAAATCAATTTGATTTGATTTGATCTTCTCCTCCCCTGCCTCTGTCTGTCTTTCTCCTTCTCATCCCCACTATTATTTTCCCTCCTTCTCCTTCTCTCCCCCTACCTACCTTCCTCTCCCTCCTTCTCCTTCTCTCCCCCTACCTACCTACCTCTCCCTCCTTCTCCTTCTCTACCCCTACCTACCTCTCCCTCCTTCTCTCCCTCTACCTACCTACCTCTCCCTCCTTCTCCTTCTCTCCCCCTACCTACCTCTCCCTCCTTCTCCTTCTCTCCCCTACCTACCTCTCCCTCCTTCTCTCCCCCTACCTACCTCTCCCTCCTTCTCTCCCCCTACCTACCTACCTCTCCCTCCTTCTCCTTCTCTCCCCTACCTAACTCTCCCTCCTTCTCTCCCCCTTACCTACCTACCTCTCCCTCCTTCTCTTCCCCTACCTACCTCTCCCTCCTTCTCTCCCCCTACCTACCTCTCCCTCCTTCTCCTTCTCTCCCCCTACCTACCTCTCCCTCCTTCTCCTTCTCTCCCCCTACCTACCTACCTCTCCCTCCTCTCTCATTCCTGACCCTGAATTCACCCCTTTGTTTCCATCTCTCTTTACCGTTTACTCTAAATCATCTAGAACTGTCTGTCTGTCTGTCTCTCTGTCTGTCTCTCTGTCTGTCTGTCTCTCTGTCTGTCTGTCTGTCTGTGGTTAGAAAGACAGGGAACACAACAGCAGACTGCAGGGCTTCTACTATCACCACTGATTGTAGCTTCTATATGTCAGGTCAAGACTGTTGGTCTTCTCTGGTGTCTAGTCAACCCCAGTCTACAGCTGTGATTAAAGGGAGACTCGGGCCATTCTTCTGCTCCCCCAGAGCCAGATGAACTCGTGGATACCATTTTTGTGTCTCTTCGAGTCTCGTGCAGTATGACTGAAGCATATGCGCAGGTCAGCGTTTTACGTCAAGAATCTTGTTCTGGAGGCAGTACTGCAGAGTGGTCGCTAACTGGCCACAAAGTCAGCAAATCAGATTTTAAAGGTAACCCTAACCACACTGCTAACCCTAATGCCTAACCCAGGAAGTACCAGTGACTTGCTAATACAGAAGTGGTCAGATGACGCGGATGCTACACTACAGGAATGTTTTGCTAGCACAGACTGGAATATGTTCGGGATTCATCCAATGGCATTGAGGAATACACCACCTCAGTCACCGGCTTCATCAATAAGAGCATCGACAACGTCATCCCCACAATGACTGTACGTACATATCCCAACCAGAAGCCATGGATTACAGGCAACATCCCCATCGAGCTAAGGGCTAGAGCTGCCACTTTCAAGGAGCGGGAGACTAATCCAGACACTTAGAAGAAATCCGCTATGCCCTCAGACGAACCATCAAACAAGCAAAATGTCAACACAGGATTAAGATTGAATCCTACAACACCAGCTCTGACGCTCGTCGGATGTGACAGGGCTTGAAAACGATTACGGACTACAAGGGAAACCCAGACGCAAGCTACCCAGTGACGCAAGCCTACCAGACAAGCTAAATGCCTTGTATGCTCGCTTTGAGGCAAGCAACACTGAAGCATGCACAAGAGCACCAGTTGTTATGGATGACTGTGTGATAACGCTCTCGTAGCCGATGTGAACAAAACCTTTGGTCAACATTCACAAAGATACTGGGCCAGACTTATTACCAGGAGGTGTACTCAAAGCATGCACGGACCAACTGTCAAGTGTTTTCACTGACATTTTCAACCTCTCCCTGACCGAGTCTGTAATACCTACATGTTTCAAGCAGATGACCATAGTCCCTGTTCCCAAGAGGCGAAGGTAACCTGGCTAAACGATTACCGCCCGTGGCACTCACGTCCAGTAGCCATGCTTTGAAAGGCTGGTCATGGCTCACAACAGTATCCTCCCGGACACCCTAGACCCACTCCAATTCACATACCGCCCCAACAGATCCACAGATGACGCAATCTCAATCGCTCTCAACTGGACACGTCTGCCACGCTGATCCTTAACACTGGGGCCCCTCAGGGGTGTGTACTTAGTCCCCTCCTGTATTCCCTGTTCACCCACGATTGCGTGGGCAAACATGACTCCGACACCATCATCAAGTTTGCTGATAACACAATAGTAGTAGGCCTGATCACCGACAACAATGAGACGGCCTATAGGGAGGAAGGTCAGAGAACTGGCAGTGTGGTGCCAGGACAACAACCTCTCCTTAATGTGAGCAAGACAAGGAGAGGATCGTGGACTACAAGAAAAGGCGGGTCAAACAGGCCCCCATTAACATCAACGGGCTGTAGTGGAGCGGGTCGGGAGTTAAGTACCTTGGTGTCCACATCGCCAACGAACTATCATGGTCCAAACACACCAAGACAGTCGTGAAGGGCACAACAACACCTATTCCCCCTCAGGAGACTGAAAATATGGGTCCCCAGATCGTCAAAGGTTCTACAGCTGCACCATCGAGAGCATCCTGACCGGTTGCATCACCGACCTGGTATAGCAACTGCTCGGCATCTGACAGTAAGGCGCTACAGAGGGTAGTGCGTACGGCCCAGTACATCACTGGGGCCAAGACTGTTATCTCTGCTACCGCACGGCGGTACCGGAGCGCCAAGTCTAGGACCAAAAGGCTCATCAACAGCTTCTACCCTCAAGCCATAAGACTGCTGAATAATTAGTCAAATCGCCACCAGACAATTTACATTGACCCCTTCCTTTTGTACACTGCTGCTACTCGCTGTTTATTATCTATGCATAGTCACTTCACCCCCACCTACATGTACAAATTACCTCAACTAGCCTGTACCCCACCACACTGACTCGGTACCGGTGCCCCCTGTATATAGCCTTGTTATTGTTATTCTTATTGTGTTACTTTGTATTTTAGTCTACTTGGTAAATATGTTCTTAACTCTTCTTGAACTGCACTGTTGGTTAAGGGCTTGTAAGGAAGTATTTCACGGTAAAGTCTACACTTGTTGTATTTGCCGCATGAAAAGGACAAACAAGACATCCAAATTCACATCCACAAACCCAAAACCACTCACTCCTACAGAACATCCCAGTCTTTCTAGGGGCTTAGCCATAACTGCAGATAACCAGGCCACTCAACACAATGAGTTAACCCGTGAATTCATTATCCTACACTAACACCTCAGGACTAGTGACAACAGTGCATCGTTCTCTGAGAGCAGAAGACAATGGCTGAAGCATTAGGTTGCTTAAGAGAATCCCCCCTGTGTATAGGAAGAGCAACACAGAGGGCTCACATTGTTCTTGTTCCCCATTGGTCAAATAAACTTCCTGGAACGACTTGTCTCAATCTGCACACAATCTGCACACATCCGGACACTACACCGCCTGGTACTCTAAACAACAACTTACACTGTCACGACGAGGGAGAGGGAGGGCGGTGTGTAAACACATGGGTACGTGTGTGTATGTTAATGTGTGTGTATGTTAATGTGTGTGTATGTTAATGTGTGTGTATGTTAATGCGCGTGTATGTTAATGCTCGTGTATGTTAATGTATGCGTGTATGTTAATGTGTGTGTATGTTAATGTGCGTGTATGTTAATGTGTGTGTATGTTAATGTGCGTGTATGTTAATGCGCGTGTATGTTAATGTGTGTGTATGTTAATGTGCGTGTATGTTAATGTGTGTGTATGTTAATGCGCGTGTATGTTAATGTGTGTGTATGTTAATGTGCGTGTATGTTAATGTGTGTGTATGTTAATGCGCGTGTATGTTAATGTGTGTGTATGTTAATGTGTGTGTATGTTAATGCGCGTGTATGTTAATGTGTGTGTATGTTAATGCGCGTGTATGTTAATGTGTGTGTATGTTAATGCGCGTGTATGTTAATGCGTGTGTATGTTAATGTGTGTGTATGTTAATGTGCGTGTATGTTAATGCGCGTGTATGTTAATGTGTGTGTATGTTAATGTGTGTGTATGTTAATGTGCGTGTATGCTAATGTGCGTGTATGTTAATGTGTGTGTATGTTAATGTGCGTGTATGTTAATGTGCGTGTATGTTAATGTGTGTGTGTTAATGTGTGGTACCTTGCATGAGTGCAGTGATTTGCTGGGACTTCTGTGCGGGGTGTTCTCTGAGGATCTCCAGAGCTGTCCTTCCCTGGCAGTCTGTGATGTTGGCATCAATACCTGCAACAGACAGACAGAAGACCGAAACCATGGGTCAGACAGGCACCCAGCCGACACTCACACACGAGCAAGCACGCACGCACACACACACACACAAATCTAGCCTCTTGCACACACTCCCTTAACAAGTAAATCTATATACACATTTTAAAGGGGAAGCACTGTAAAGTGTTGCGTGTAGGAGGACAAAGATCCTAAATATACTCACTTGGAGAAATTTACAAGGAAAACATCCACACTGTATTTCTGTCTGACAATTTACCGACAGAGGAAGCTAGCTGTGTCCATCCTGTATCACACACACAGATTGATGGATAGAGGAGAAGGTTGGGTGGATGACATGGGTCAGACAGTATACCGGTACAGGCCTGTCACTCATCTACGTAAATAAGCCCCACGGACAAAAACAATATGGCTGCCCGAGGTTCCTTACAGGAAGTGCAACAAGACAACCGAGGAAACAGGAAGTGATTGAGGAAAATAAGGGGGAGAGGAGGGGATTGTAGGACAAGACAACTCTCCCGCCCTCTCTCCATATCCTCTACTGTCCTCTCCCTCTCCATATCCTCTACTGTCCTCTCTCTCCATATCCTCTACTGTCCTCTCTCTCTCTCCATATCCTCTACTGTCTTCTCTCTCTCTCCATATCCTCTACTGTCCTCTCTCTCTCCATATCCTCTACTGTCCTCTCTCTCTCCATATCCTCTACTGTCCCCTCTCTCTCTCTCCATATCCTCTACTCTCCTCTCTCTCTCTCCATATACTCTACTGTCCTCTCTCCATATCATTTACGGTCTCTGTCCCCCTCTCTCTCTCTCTCCATATCCTCTGCTGTCCTCTCTCTCTCTCTCAATATCATCAACTGTCTCTGTCCCCTCTCTCTCTCCATCTCATCTACTGTCTCTGTCCCCCTCTCTCTCCATATCATCTACATATCATCTACTCTCCATATATATATCTTCTCTCTCTCTCCATATCATCTACTGTCTCTGTCCCCGCTCTCTCTCTCCATATCAACTGTCCCTGTCCCCCCTCTCTCTCCATATCATCTACATATCATCTACTGTCTCTGTCCCCTCTCTCTCTCTCTCCATATCAACTGTCCCTGTCCCCCTCTCTCTCCATATCATCTACTGTCCCCCTTTCTCTCTCTCTCTCTCTCCATATCATCAACTGTCTCTGTCCCCTCTCTCTCTCCATCTCATCTACTGTCTCTGTCCCCCTCTCTCTCCATATCATCTACTGTCCCCCCTTTCTCTCTCCATATCTACTATCCCCTTCTCTCTCTATATATATATCATATATTGTCCCCCTCTCTCTTCATATCTACGGTCTCTCTCCCTCTTTCCATATCATCTACTGTCTCTCTCTCCATATCATCTACTCTCTCTCTACATATCAACTACTGTCTCTCTCTCCATATCATCTACTGTCCCCTTCTCTCTCTCTCTCTATATCATCTACTCTCTCTCCCTCTACATATCAACTACTGTCTCTCTTTCTACATATCAACTACTGTCTCTCTTTCTACATATCAACTACTGTCTCTCTCTCTCTATATCATCTACGCTCTCTCCCTCTACATATCAACTACTGTCTCTCCCTCTACATATCAACTACTGTCTCTCTTTCTACATATCAACTACTGTCTCTCTCTCTCTATATCATCTACTCTCTCTCCCTCTACATATCAACTACTGTCTCTCTTTCGACACATACACTACTGTCTCTCTCCATATCATCTACTGTCCCCTTCTCTCTCCATGATAACCCCAGTGGGTTTTTGTGATCATTGTTTAGTAACAGAGGTGGTGTACATTAATGCTGTAAAACCCAAAAGTGCATACTGGCATTTTAATATCACTTTATTGAGTGATGGTCACTTCAGGAAATGTTTTAGTTTTTCTGGGAGAGGTGGAGTTCTCAAAAGGCCAGTTTTGTATCCCTCCAACAGTGGTGGGATATAAGGAAAATCAAGGTTCAACAATTCTGTAATCAATACACAATGAATGTCACCACAGACATCACCAGATCAATGAACACCCCAGAGTCTGAAATAGTGGAAGTCCTGACGTTAGTTGAGACCACAGGAGATCGAGGTCATACTCAGGCCCTCAAGATAAAAAAAAAAGCTGCATTGGCAGACCTGCTGGGTATCAGAGCACAGGGGGCATTAGTGAGAAGTAAGTTTCAATTTATCTTTGGTTCAGAGAAAAAGAATGAACAAAGATGAATTATTATTTTCCAAATCAGCTGTTAGACAGGAGCTCCCTAGCCCTAGAGAAATTAGAAAGAGGGCAGTAGAGTTCTATGCTGAGCTCTACAAGTGTGAGGACAAAGAGGATATAACAGTGACAGGCTCCATGAGCTCAGGGTGAACGAGAGCAACCATCGTCTTTGCAGGAGATATACACTGCATTGAAAGGCATGGAAAATGGTGGCCTTCCTGTTGACTTTTGACTGTTGACTGTTGACTCCTGAAGTCTTTTGGGCTATGTTGGGAGAGGATTGGCTTGCAGGAGTTAACGATAGTTTGACCGGAGGGTTACTACCGATAAGCTGCAGGAGGGCTGTCCTCACCCTACTGCCAAAAAAGGGTGACCCTATGGAGGTGAAGAACTGGAGGCCGGTGGCCTTCCTGTGCACTGATGATAAGATCCTGTCCAAGGCTTTGTCCACCAGGCTGAGGGAGGTGATGGGGCAAATTATAACATACCAATCCTACTGTGTTCCCGGCAGGCAGATAGGGGATAACATGTCCCTGATTCTGGATGTCTCTGGGGCTGTTGGGTTGGATGCTGGTCTAATTTCAATTGATCAGGAAAAGGCATTTGACTGAGTTGAACATAAATCCTTATGATGCACCTTTGAGGCATTTGGTTTCAGCTCTGGTTTTACGGCCATGATCACGGTGATATATTGAAAGTTAACGGTGACTTGAGTGCTCCTATTAAAGTGTGTAGAGGTATTAGGCAGCTGTGTTTGTTATCTGGAATGTTGTATGCCATTGCTATAGAGCCACTACTAAATAACATAAGAAGTTGCATTGAAGGGGTGCACCTTCAGAGGATATTCCTCCTACTCGTCTCTCAGCATTTAGTGAAAAATCAAGCAGAGGAGGATAGTTTGAGTCGGTTTGATCGGTTTAGGGGAATATCCCCTAAAATGGTAGTACAAAATTAAATACAAAAATTATAGCAATAAAATGGAAACAGTCAATAGTAGAAATGTAATAAATATAAAAATCTAAATATGGAAAATTAAACTATAACTAACGTATAACTAAATAACGGTCAACGTCTCCATTATATCAGTACTACAACTACTATCACTACTATCAACTACTACTATTACCATTACCACCCATACCACTACTATTTGGAATGATAAACAACAATAATAATAGTAATAACAATAATAGTAATAATAAGTAAGTTACTGCTTACTATGCAGATGTTAGTATTCAGTGTCCCTCAGGCTATGGCAGGAAAATACATATTTGGCTGCAAGAGGAGCCATTGCTCCTGCAAGAGAGCCCATGAGTATTATTAGTTTTTCCCCTGGGTTTAATAAGTTAACATTTTTAATAAATGCAGTCATTTCTGACAGGGTAGAGATAATCCCCCAATTCATATTCCCTGTTTAGGGTCAGATAGCAATTTAGTCGGCTTTGGGATTTTGTTTTGTTTTACCAATGTTGTAAATATGAGTCCTTTGATTGGTTCATGATTTTGTTAATTGGAATTCTTTCTTTTGAAGCAGTGCTGGTGTCAGCTTGGTTGGTGAGGTCCAACCCCAGCTGACTGAGAGGGCTCGTTTCTGGGCTCAGCTTGGTTGGTGAGGTTCAACCCCAGCTGACTGAGAGGGCTCGTTTCTGGGCTCAGCTTGGTTGGTGAGGTCCAACACCAGCTGACTGAGAGGGCTCGTTTCTGGGCTCAGCTTGGTTGTTGAGGTCCAACCCCAGCTGACTGAGAGGGCTCGTTTCTGGGCTCAGCTTGGTTGGTGAGGTCCAACACCAGCTGACTGAGAGGGCTCGTTTCTGGGCACAGCTTGGTTGGTGAGGTCCAACCCCAGCTGACTGAGAGGGCTCGTTTCTGGGCTCAGCTTGGTTGGTGAGGTCCAACCCCAGCTGACTGAGAGAGCTCGTTTCTGGGCTCAGCTTGGTTGGTGAGGTTCAACCCCAGCTGACTGAGAGGGCTCGTTTCTGGGCTCAGCTTGGTTGGTGAGGTCCAACACCAGCTGACTGAGAGGGCTCGTTTCTGGGCTCAGCTTGGTTGTTGAGGTCCAACCCCAGCTGACTGAGAGGGCTCGTTTCTGGGCTCAGCTTGGTTGGTGAGGTCCAACACCAGCTGACTGAGAGGGCTCGTTTCTGGGCACAGCTTGGTTGGTGAGGTCCAACCCCAGCTGACTGAGAGGGCTCATTTCTGGGCTCAGCTTGGTTGGTGAGGTCCAACACCAGCTGACTGATAGGGCTCGTTTCTGGGCTCAGCTTGGTTGGTGAGGTCCAACCCCAGCTGACTGAGAGGGCTCGTTTCTGGGCTCAGCTTGGTTGGTGAGGTCCAACACCAGCTGACTGATAGGGCTCGTTTCTGGGCTCAGCTTGGTTGGTGAGGTCCAACACCAGCTGACTGATAGGGCTCGTTTCTGGGCTCAGCTTGGTTGGTGAGGTCCAACACCAGCTGACTGAGAGGGCTCGTTTCTGGGCTCAGCTTGGTTGGTGAGGTCCAACACCAGCTGACTGATAGGGCTCGTTTCTGGGCTCAGCTTGGTTGATGAGGTCCAACACCAGCTGACTGAGAGGGCTCGTTTCTGGGCTTAGCTTGGTTGGTGAGGTCCAACACCAGCTGACTGAGAGGGCTCGTTTCTGGTGTTTATTAATTAGTGTGTGTAAGGTGTATATATGGTCAGTAGTGAGATGGTGTTTATTAATTAGTGTGTGTACGGTGTATATATGGTTAGTAGTGCGATGGTGTTTATTAATTAGTGTGTGTACGGTGTATATATGGTCAGTAGTGAGATGGTGTTTATTAATTAGTGTGTGTGAGGTGTATATATGGTCAGTAGTGAGATGGTGTTTATTAATTAGTGTGTGTGAGGTGTATATATGGTCAGTAGTGAGATGGTGTTTATTAATTAGTGTGTGTGAGGTGTATATATGGTCAGTAGTGAGATGGTTAGGGAGAAAGCCAAGATGACATTTACTTATTACATTTTTTTCTTGAAGAAAGGTTTGAATTCTTGAATTCAGAATGCTACAGAAAACCTTTCCCAAGTTACTGTTCACGCAAATTCCCCTGTAATTATTGGGGTCTGATTTGTCTCCACTTTTGTGGATAGGGGAGGTGAGCCCCTGGTTCCAGACATCAGGGAAACAGCCAGAAGTTAAAACCATGTTGAACAATTTAAGCACAGCATTTTGAAACTCAGGTGTGCTGTTTTTCAGCATTTAGTTTCTGATGGTTCTCGACCACAAGCCTTCTTTGATTTAATAGATTTGAGCTTTTCATTTAGTTCTTGTTGGGTTATTGGGTGATCTAATGGATTTTGGTTGTTTTTAATGACTGATTCAAGGATGTTCAATTTGGTTCTGTTGTACGTTTTTTGTTGGATGTTTTTGTATAGATTATCAAAATAAGTTTTCCAAATTCCTACATCTTGTATGGCTAATTCTTGTGGCTTTGTTGTGCTTAAATTGTTCCACATGTCCCAGGACTGATTTTGGTCAATTACGTTTTCAATTTCATCAAGTGTCTTGTTGATATAATTCAATTTCTTGCGTTTCAGTGTTTGTTTATACCGTTTCAGAGTTTCAAAGTATTCATATCATAGCTCTGGGTTGTTTTACTGCTTATGTTTTTCGTTTGACATTTGTCTTAGGTGTTTTCTAATTGTTTTACATTCATTATCAAACCATTTTTCAGAAATATTTTGTTTTTTGTTTCTGATGTTGCATTTCTTTGGTTTTCTCAAATGTGCTTTCGATGCTGCTTTTGGAGTCTGCAGTGGATGTTTTGAGAAGTCGAATTGACTCCATCTTTATTGTTTTGGTACTGTGAGTTATTGAAGAACTGTATTAGAGTTCATCATTTCATTTGAGTTCAATGTTTCAATGAATCTCTCTGCACTGTTTGGAGCCCATCTGTACGATTGGTCTATGTTGTAGAGTTTATTGGGCTGTTTTTTTTAATGAATATTGCCGGTTAATTTCTTCAGAAACACGTTGATCTGACTGTGATCTGACAATGGTGTCTGTGGTCTGACAGTGAATGCACTAATGGAGGAGGGGTCAATGTCAGTGATGGCATAATTGACTACACTTGTCCCAAGAGCTGAGCAGTAAGTAAACTGACCTAAAGAGTCCCCTCTGATTCTACCATTAAGCATGTACAGGCCTAAGAGATGTACTAACTCCTTCCAATTTTTGTTCAGTATTTGTTCAAGACTGTTTCTATTATTTATAATAGGGCTAATGTACAAGGAGGGGTGTCCAAATATGTGGTGGTTACCTCCCGTATCAGTGTAGTCAGGCTCAGAACCTGTTCTTGCATTGAAATCTCCACAAAGAAGAACTTTAACCTCTGCCTGAAATGTAAGGATTTCTGTCTGGAGATGGTCAAAACACTGATCATCATAATATGATGAATCTGAAGGAGGAGCATAAGCTGCACATATGTATGTATGTATGTATGTATGTATGTAGGTATGTAGGTATGTATGTATACATCCTTGTCACAATAGATTGTACCTTTGTTAAGTTTTAGCCAAATGTGAGTGGTACCTTTTTTCATTTCATTCAGTGCTAAGTCCTGCTTATGCCAAATGATGATTCCACCTGAGTCTCGGCCCTGTTTAACATTTTTATGTTTGATTGATGGTAGTAAACTTTCTCTATAGCCTGAGGGACACTGAGTATCTATATCTCCACGACACCATGTTTCCAGTAGGATTATGATGTCCTGTCCCTTGATGTTTTTAATCAATTCTAGATTTGTTGTTTTATAACCAAAATGTGAAGAGTATAGGCCCTGGATATTCCAAGAGCTGATAGTTAATGATCTCATTTATAATAAGTGATATTCACTGGTTTGAGTACATTGAAAAAAAACAAAATAATATATATATACATACATATCATATCATCTACTCTCTCCCCATATCATCTATATACACACACACACACACACGTATATATATATATATATATATATATATATATATATATATATATACACACATCTCTCTCTCACCATATCATCGACTGTCTCTCTCTCCATATCATCTCTCTCATATCATCTACTGTCTCTCTCTCTCTCCATATCATCTACTGTCTCTCTCCATATCATCTACTGTCTCTCTCTCTCTCTCTCTCTCTCCATATCATCTACTGTCTCTCTCCATATCATCTACTGTCTCTCTCTCCATCTCTCTCTCTCTCCATATCATCTACTGTCTCTCTCTCTCCATATCATCTGTCTCTCTCTCCATATCATCTACTGTCTCTCTCTCTCTCTCTCTCCATATCATCTACTGTCTCTCTCTCTCTCTCTCTCTCTCCATATCATCTACTGTCTCTCTCTCTCTCTCTCTCTCTCCATATCATCTACTGTCTCTCTCTCTCTCTCTCTCCATATCATCTACTGTCTCTCTCTCTCTCTCTCTCTCCATATCATCTACTGTCTCTCTCTCTCTCTCTCTATCATCTCTCTCTCTCTCTCTCTCTCTCTCCATCATCATATCTACTGTCTATCATCTACTCTCTCTCTCTCTCTCCATATCATCTACTGTCTCTCTCTCTCTCTCTCTCTATCTCTACTGTCTCTCCATATCATCTACTGTCTCTCTCTCTCTCCATATCATCTACTCTCTCTCTCTCTCTCCATATCATCTACTGTCTCTCTCTCTCTCCATATCATCTACTCTCTCTCTCTCTCTCCATATCATCTACTGTCTCTCTCTCTCTCTCTCCATATCATCTACTGTCTCTCTCTCTCTCTCTCTCTCTCTCTCTCCATATCATCTACTGTCTCTCTCTCTCTCTCTCTCCATATCATCTACATATCATCTACTGTCTCTCTCTCTCTCTCCATATCATCTACTGTCTCTCTCTCTCTCCATATCATCTACTCTGTCTCTCTCTCTCTCTCCCATATCATCTACTGTCTCTCTCTCTCTCTCCATATCATCTACTGTCTCTCTCTCTCTCTCTCTCCATATCATCTACTGTCTCTCTCTCTCTCTCTCTCTCTCTCTCATATCATCTACTGTCTCTCTCTCTCTCTCTCTCCATATCATCTCTCTCTCTCTCTCTCTCATATCATCTCTGTCTCTCTCTCTCTCTCTCCATATCATCTACTGTCTCTCTCTCTCTCTCTCTCCATATCATCTACTCTCTCTCTCTCTCTCTCTCTCATCTACTGTCTCTCTCTCTCTCTCCATATCATCTACTGTCTCTCTCTCTCTCTCTCCATATCATCTACTGTCTCTCTCTCCATATCATCTACTGTCTCTCTCTCCATATCATCTACTGTCTCTCTCTCTCCATCTCTCTCTCTCTCTCTCTCTCCATATCATCTACTGTCTCTCTCTCTCTCTCTCTCCATATCATCTACTGTCTCTCTCTATCTCTCTCTCCATATCATATATTATCTCTCTCTCTCTCTCTCTCTCTCCATATCATCTACTGTCTCTCTCTCTCCATATCATCTACTGTCTCTCTCCTCCATATCATCTACTGTCTCTCTCTCTCTCCATATCATCTATCTACTCTCTCTCTCTCTCTCTCTCTCCATATCATCTACTGTCTCTCTCTCCATATCATCTACTCTCTCTCTCTCTCTCTCTCTCTCTCCATATCATCTACTGTCTCTCTCTCTCCATATCATCTACTCTCTCTCTCTCTCCATATCATCTACTGTCTCTCTCTCTCCATCATCTACTGTCTCTCTCTCTCTCCATATCATCTACTCTCTCTCTCTCTCCATATCATCTACTATCTCTCTCTCTCTACATATCATCTACTGTCTCTCTCCTCTCTCTCTCCATATCATCTACTCTCTCTCTCTCTCTCTCTCTCTCCATATCATCTACTCTCTCTCTCTCTCTCTCTCTCATATCATCTACTGTCTCTCTCTCTCTCTCCTCCATATCATCTACTCTCTCTCTCTCTCCATATCATCTACTGTCTTCTCTCTCTCTCTCTCCATATCATCTACTCTCTCTCTCTCTCTCTCTCCATATCATCTACTGTCTCTCTCTCCATATCATCTACTCTCTCTCTCCATATCATCTACTGTCTCTCTCCATATCATCTATCTGTCTCTCTCTCTCTCATATCATCTACTCTCTCTCTCTCTCCATATCATCTCTCTCTCTCTCTCTCTCCATATCATCTACTGTCTCTCTCTCTCCATATCATCTCTCTCTCTCTCTCCATATCATCTACTCTCTCTCTCTCTCTATCATCTACTGTCTCTCTCTCTCTCTCTCTCCATATCATCTACTCTCTCTCTCTCCATATCATCTCTCTCTCTCTCTCTCTCCATATCATCTACTGTCTCTCTCTCCATATCATCTACTGTCTCTCTCTCTCTCTCTCTCTCCATATCATCTACTGTCTCTCTCTCTCTCTCTCTCCATATCATCTACTGTCTCCATATCATCTACTCTCTCTCTCTCTCCATATCATCTACTCTCTCTCTCTCTCTCTCTCCATATCATCTACTGTCTCTCTCTCTCCATATCATCTACTGTCTCTCTCTCTCCCATATCATCTACTGTCTCTCTCTCTCTCTCCATATCATCTACTCTCTCTCTCTCTCTCTCTCCATATCATCTACTCTCTCTCTCTCTCTCTCTCCATATCATCTACTGTCTCTCTCTCTCTCTCTCTCCATATCATCTACTGTCTCTCTCTCTCTCTCTCCATATCATCTACTGTCTCTCTCTCTCTCTCTCTCCATATCATCTACTCTCTCTCTCTCTCTCTCCATATCATCTACTCTCTCTCTCTCTCTCTCTCTACTCTCTCTCCATATCATCTACTCTCTCTCTCTCTCTCTCATATCATCTACTGTCTCTCTCTCTCTCTCTCTCCATATC
>NW_024607557.1:0-29780 GCF_018296145.1 Oncorhynchus tshawytscha | reverse complement strand
TATTGTAATAGAGACAGTAGATCTAGCTGGTCTGTCATACTATAATTGTGACAGTAGGTCTAGCTGGTCTGTCATATTATAATAGAGACAGTAGATCTAGCTGGTCTGTCATAATATAATAGAGACAGTAGATCTAGCTGGTCTGTCATAATATAATAGAGACATTAGATCTAGCTGGTCTGTCATAATATAATAGAGACAGTAGATCTAGCTGGTCTGTCATATTATAATAGAGACAGTAGATCTAGCTGGTCTGTCATAATATAATAGAGACAGTAGATCTAGCTGGTCTGTCATATTATAATAGAGACAGTAGATCTAGCTGGTCTGTCATAATATAATAGAGACAGTAGATCTAGCTGGTCTGTCATAATATAATAGAGACAGTAGATCTAGCTGGTCTGTCATACTATAATAGAGACAGTAGATCTAGCTGGCCTGTAATAATATATTAGAGACAGTAGATCTAGCTGGTCTGTCATACTATAATAGAGACAGTAGATCTAGCTGGTCTGTCATAATATAATAGATGAATTAGATCTAGCTGGTCTGTCATAATATAATAGAGACAGTAGATCTAGCTGGTCTGTCATAATATAATATATAAATTAGATCTAGCTGGTCTGTCATAATATAATAGAGACAGTAGATCTAGCTGGTCTGTCATATTGTAATAGAGACAGTAGATCTAGCTGGTCTGTAATATTGTAATAGAGACAGTAAATCTAGCTGGTCTGTCATACTATAATAGAGACAGTAGATCTAGCTGGTCTGTCATATTATAATAGAGACAGTAGATCTAGCTGGTCTGTCATAATATAATAGAGACAGTAGATCTAGCTGGTCTGTCATAATATAATAGAGACAGTAGATCTAGCTGGTCTGTCATAATATAATAGAGACAGTAGATCTAGCTGGTCTGTCATATTATAATAGAGACAGTAGATCTAGCTGGTCTGTCATAATATAATAGAGACAGTAGATCTAGCTGGTCTGTCATAATATAATAGAGACAGTAGATCTAGCTGGTCTGTCATAATATAATAGAGACAGTAGATCTAGCTGGTCTGTCATATTATAATAGAGACAGTAGATCTAGCTGGTCTGTCATAATATAATAGAGACAGTAGATCTAGCTGGTCTGTCATAATATAATAGAGACAGTAGATCTAGCTGGTCTGTCATATTATAATAGAGACAGTAGATCTAGCTGGTCTGTCATAATATAATAGAGACAGTAGATCTAGCTGGTCTGTCATAATATAATAGAGACAGTAGATCTAGCTGGTCTGTCATATTATAATAGAGACAGTAGATCTAGCTGGTCTGTCATAATATAATAGAGACAGTAGATCTAGCTGGTCTGTCATACTATAATAGAGACAGTAGATCTAGCTGGTCTGTCATATTATAATAGAGACAGTAGATCTAGCTGGTCTGTCATAATATAATAGAGACAGTAGATCTAGCTGGTCTGTCATAATATAATAGATACAGGAGAACTAGCTGGTCTGTCATAATATAATAGAGACAGTAGATCTAGCTGGTCTGTCATATTATAATAGAGACAGTATATCTTGCTGGTCTGTCATAACATAATAGATACAGTAGATATAGCTGGTCTGTCATAATATAAGAGAGACAGTAGATCTAGGTGGTCTCTCATATGATAATTGAGGCAGTAGATCTAGTTGGTCTGTCATATTATAATTGAGGCAGTAGATATAGCTGGTCTGTCATAATATAATAGAGACAGTAGATCTAGCTGGTCTATCATACTATAATAGAGACAGTACATCTAGATGGTCTGTCATAATATAATAGAGAAAGTATATCTAGCTGGTCTATCATAATATAATAGAGACAGTAGATCTAGCTGGTCTGTCATAATATAATAGAGACAGTAGATCTAGCTGGTCTGTCATAATATAATAGATACAGGAGAACTAGCTGGTCTGTCATAATATAATAGAGACAGTAGATCTAGCTGGTCTGTCATAATATAATAGAGACAGTAGATCTAGCTGGTCTGTCATATTATAATAGAGACAGTAGATCTAGCTGGTCTGTCATAATATAATAGAGACAGTAGATCTAGCTGGTCTGTCATAATATAATAGAGACATTAGATCTAGCTGGTCTGTCATAATATAATAGAGACAGTAGATCTAGCTGGTCTGTCATATTGTAATAGAGACAGTAGATCTAGCTGGTCTGTCATAATATTATAGAGACAGTAGATCTAGCTGGTCTGTCATATTGTAATAGAGACATTAGATCTAGCTGGTCTGTCAAACTAAAATTGTGACAGTAGGTCTAGCTGGTCTGTCATATTATAATAGAGACAGTAGATCTAGCTGGTCTGTCATAATGTAATAGAGACAGTAGATCTAGCTGGTCTGTCATAAATATAATAGAGATATTAGATCTAGCTGGTCTGTCATAATATAATAGAGTTAGTAGATCTAGCTGGTCTTGTCATACTATAATTGCACAGTAGGTCTAGCTGGTTCGTCATACTATACCCGTGAGTAGGCTCCAGCTGGTCTGTCATAATATAATAGAGACAGTAGATCTAGCTGGTCTGTCATAATATAATAGAGACAGTAGATCTAGCTGGTCTGTCATATTATAATAGAGACAGTAGATCTAGCTGGTCTGTCATAATATAATAGAGACAGTAGATCTAGCTGGTCTGTCATACTATAATAGTGACAGTAGATCTAGCTGGTCTGTCATATTATAATAGAGACAGTAGATCTAGCTGGTCTGTCATAATATAATAGAGACAGTAGATCTAGCTGGTCTGTCATAATATAATAGAGACAGTAGATCTAGCTGGTCTGTCATAATATAATAGAGACAGTAGATCTAGCTGGTCTGTCATATTATAATAGAGACAGTAGATCTAGCTGGTCTGTCATACTATAATAGAGACAGTAGATCTAGCTGGTCTGTCATATTATAATAGAGACAGTAGATCTAGCTGATTTGTCATAATATAATAGAGACAGTAGATCTAGCTGGTCTGTCATACTATAATAGAGACAGTAGATCTAGCTGGTCTGTCATAATATAATAGAGACAGTAGATCTAGCTGGTCTGTCATAATATAATAGAGACAGTAGATCTAGCTGGTCTGTCATAATATAATAGAGACAGTAGATCTAGCTGGTCTGTCATATTATAATAGAGACAGTAGATCTAGCTGGTCTGTCATAATATAATAGAGACAGTAGATCTAGCTGGTCTGTCATATTATAATAGAGACAGTAGATCTAGCTGGTCTGTCATAATATAATAGAGACAGTAGATCTAGCTGGTCTGTCATAATATAATAGAGACAGTAGATCTAGCTGGTCTGTCATAATATAATAGAGACAGTAGATCTAGCTGGTCTGTCATAATATAATAGAGACAGTAGATCTAGCTGGTCTGTCATAATATAATAGAGACAGTAGATCTAGCTGGTCTGTCATAATATAATAGAGACAGTAGATCTAGCTGGTCTGTCATATTATAATAGAGACAGTAGATCTAGCTGGTCTGTCATAATATAATAGAGACAGTAGATCTAGCTGGTCTGTCATAATATAATAGAGACAGTAGATCTAGCTGGTCTGTCATAATATTATAGAGACAGTAGATCTAGCTGGTCTGTCATATTGTAATAGAGACAGTAGATCTAGCTGGTCTGTCATACTAAAATTGTGACAGTAGGTCTAGCTGGTCTGTCATATTATAATAGAGACAGTAGATCTAGCTGGTCTGTCATAATATAATAGAGACAGTAGATCTAGCTGGTCTGTCATAATATAATAGAGACAGTAGATCTAGCTGGTCTGTCATAATATAATAGAGACAGTAGATCTAGCTGGTCTGTCATACTATAATAGAGACAGTAGATCTAGCTGGTCTGTCATATTATAATAGAGACAGTAGATCTAGCTGGTCTGTCATAATATAATAGAGACAGTAGATCTAGCTGGTCTGTCATAATATAATAGAGACAGTAGATCTAGCTGGTCTGTCATAATATAATAGAGACAGTAGATCTAGCTGGTCTGTCATAATATAATAGAGACAGTAGATCTAGCTGGTCTGTCATACTATAATAGAGACAGTAGATCTAGCTGGTCTGTCATATTATAATAGAGACAGTAGATCTAGCTGGTCTGTCATAATATAATAGAGACAGTAGATCTAGCTGGTCTGTCATAATATAATAGAGACAGTAGATCTAGCTGGTCTGTCATAATATAATAGAGACAGTAGATCTAGCTGGTCTGTCATAATATAATAGAGACAGTAGATCTAGCTGGTCTGTCATAATATAATAGAGACAGTAGATCTAGCTGGTCTGTCATAATATAATAGAGACAGTAGATCTAGCTGGTCTGTCATAATATAATAGAGACAGTAGATCTAGCTGGTCTGTCATACTATAATAGAGACAGTAGGTCTAGCTGGTCTGTCATATTATAATAGAGACAGTAGATCTAGCTGGTCTGTCATAATATAATAGAGACAGTAGATCTAGCTGGTCTGTCATAATATAATAGAGACAGTAGATCTAGCTGGTCTGTCATAATATAATAGAGACAGTAGATCTAGCTGGTCTGTCATACTATAATAGAGACAGTAGATCTAGCTGGTCTGTCATATTATAATAGAGACAGTAGATCTAGCTGGTCTGTCATAATATAATAGAGACAGTAGATCTAGCTGGTCTGTCATAATATAATAGAGACAGTAGATCTAGCTGGTCTGTCATATTATAATAGAGACAGTAGATCTAGCTGGTCTGTCATAATATAATAGAGACAGTAGATCTAGCTGGTCTGTCATATTATAATAGAGACAGTAGATCTAGCTGGTCTGTCATAATATAATAGAGACAGTAGATCTAGCTGGTCTGTCATATTATAATAGAGACAGTAGATCTAGCTGGTCTGTCATACTATAATAGAGACAGTAGATCTAGCTGGTCTGTCATATTATAATAGAGACAGTAGATCTAGCTGGTCTGTCATAATATAATAGAGACAGTAGATCTAGCTGGTCTGTCATAATATAATAGAGACAGTAGATCTAGCTGGTCTGTCATAATATAATAGAGACAGTAGATCTAGCTGGTCTGTCATAATATAATAGAGACAGTAGATCTAGCTGGTCTGTCATAATATAATAGAGACAGTAGATCTAGCTGGTCTGTCATAATATAATAGAGACAGTAGATCTAGCTGGTCTGTCATAATATAATAGAGACAGTAGATCTAGCTGGTCTGTCATAATATAATAGAGACAGTAGATCTAGCTGGTCTGTCATATTATAATAGAGACAGTAGATCTAGCTGGTCTGTCATAATATAATAGAGACAGTAGATCTAGCTGGTCTGTCATATTATAATAGAGACAGTAGATCTAGCTGGTCTGTCATATTATAATAGAGACAGTAGATCTAGCTGGTCTGTCATACTATAATAGAGACAGTAGATCTAGCTGGTCTGTCATATTATAATAGAGACAGTAGATCTAGCTGGTCTGTCATAATATAATAGGGACAGTAGATCTAGCTGGTCTGTCATAATATAATAGAGACAGTAGATCTAGCTGGTCTGTCATAATATAATAGAGACAGTAGATCTAGCTGGTCTGTCATAATATAATAGAGACAGTAGATCTAGCTGGTCTGTCATACTATAATAGAGACAGTAGATCTAGCTGGTCTGTCATATTATAATAGAGACAGTAGATCTAGCTGGTCTGTCATAATATAATAGAGACAGTAGATCTAGCTGGTCTGTCATAATATAATAGAGACAGTAGATCTAGCTGGTCTGTCATACTATAATAGAGACAGTAGATCTAGCTGGTCTGTCATAATATAATAGAGACAGTAGATCTAGCTGGTCTGTCATAATATAATAGAGACAGTAGATCTAGCTGGTCTGTCATAATATAATAGAGACATTAGATCTAGCTGGTCTGTCATAATATAATAGAGACAGTAGATCTAGCTGGTCTGTCATACTATAATTGTGACAGTAGGTCTAGCTGGTCTGTCATATTATAATAGAGACAGTAGATCTAGCTGGTCTGTCATAATATAATAGAGACAGTAGATCTAGCTGGTCTGTCATAATATAATAGAGACAGTAGATCTAGCTGGTCTGTCATAATATAATAGAGACAGTAGATCTAGCTGGTCTGTCATACTATAATAGTGACAGTAGGTCTAGCTGGTCTGTCATATTATAATAGAGATAGTAGATCTAGCTGGTCTGTCATAATATAATAGAGACAGTAGATCTAGCTGGTCTGTCATAATATAATAGAGACAGTAGATCTAGCTGGTCTGTCATAATATAATAGAGACAGTAGATCTAGCTGGTCTGTCATAATATAATAGAGACAGTAGATCTAGCTGGTCTGTCATATTATAATAGAGACAGTAGATCTAGCTGGTCTGTCATAATATAATAGAGACAGTAGATCTAGCTGGTCTGTCATATTATAATAGAGACAGTAGATCTAGCTGGTCTGTCATAATATAATAGAGACAGTAGATCTAGCTGGTCTGTCATAATATAATAGAGACAGTAGATCTAGCTGGTCTGTCATATTATAATAGAGACAGTAGATCTAGCTGGTCTGTCATAATATAATAGAGACAGTAGATCTAGCTGGTCTGTCATAATATAATAGAGACAGTAGATCTAGCTGGTCTGTCATAATATAATAGAGACAGTAGATCTAGCTGGTCTGTCATAATATAATAGAGACAGTAGATCTAGCTGGTCTGTCATAATATAATAGAGACAGTAGATCTAGCTGGTCTGTCATATTATAATAGAGACAGTAGATCTAGCTGGTCTGTCATAATATAATAGAGACAGTAGATCTAGCTGGTCTGTCATAATATAATAGAGACAGTAGATCTAGCTGGTCTGTCATATTATAATAGAGACAGTAGATCTAGCTGGTCTGTCATAATATAATAGAGACAGTAGATCTAGCTGGTCTGTCATAATATAATAGAGACAGTAGATCTAGCTGGTCTGTCATAATATAATAGAGACAGTAGATCTAGCTGGTCTGTCATATTATAATAGAGACAGTAGATCTAGCTGGTCTGTCATAATATAATAGAGACAGTAGATCTAGCTGGTCTGTCATATTATGATAGAGACAGTAGATCTAGCTGGTCTGTCATAATATAATAGAGACAGTAGATCTAGCTGGTCTGTCATATTATAATAGAGACAGTAGATCTAGCTGGTCTGTCATACTATAATAGAGACAGTAGATCTAGCTGGTCTGTCATATTATAATAGAGACAGTAGATCTAGCTGGTCTGTCATAATATAATAGAGACAGTAGATCTAGCTGGTCTGTCATAATATAATAGAGACAGTAGATCTAGCTGTTCTGTCATAAAATAATAGAGACAGTAGATCTAGCTCATCTGTCATATTATAATAGAGACAGTAGATCTAGCTGGTCTGTCATAATACAATAGAGACAGTAGATCTAGCTGGTCTGTCATAATATAATAGAGACAGTAGATCTAGCTGGTCTGTCATAATATAATAGAGACAGTAGATCTAGCTGGTCTGTCATATTATAATAGAGACAGTAGATCTAGCTGGTCTGTCATAATATAATAGAGACAGTAGATCTAGCTGGTCTGTCATAATATAATAGAGACAGTAGATCTAGCTGGTCTGTCATAATATAATAGAGACAGTAGATCTAGCTGGTCTGTCATAATATAATAGAGACAGTAGATCTAGCTGGTCTGTCATAATATAATAGAGACAGTAGATCTAGCTGGTCTGTCATAATATAATAGAGACAGTAGATCTAGCTGGTCTGTCATACTATAATAGAGACAGTAGATCTAGCTGGTCTGTCATATTATAATAGAGACAGTAGATCTAGCTGGTCTGTCATAATATAATAGAGACAGTAGATCTAGCTGGTCTGTCATAATATAATAGAGACAGTAGATCTAGCTGGTCTGTCATAATATAATAGAGACAGTAGATCTAGCTGGTCTGTCATATTATAATAGAGACAGTAGATCTAGCTGGTCTGTCATATTATAATAGAGACAGTAGATCTAGCTGGTCTGTCATAATATAATAGAGACAGTAGATCTAGCTGGTCTGTCATAATATAATAGAGACAGTAGATCTAGCTGGTCTGTCATAATATAATAGAGACAGTAGATCTAGCTGGTCTGTCATAATATAATAGAGACAGTAGATCTAGCTGGTCTGTCATAATATAATAGAGACAGTAGATCTAGCTGGTCTGTCATATTATAATAGAGACAGTAGATCTAGCTGGTCTGTCATAATATAATAGAGACAGTAGATCTAGCTGGTCTGTCATAATATAATAGAGACAGTAGATCTAGCTGGTCTGTCATATTATAATAGAGACAGTAGATCTAGCTGGTCTGTCATAATATAATAGAGACAGTAGATCTAGCTGGTCTGTCATACTATAATAGAGACAGTAGATCTAGCTGGTCTGTCATATTATAATAGAGACAGTAGATCTAGCTGGTCTGTCATAATATAATAGAGACAGTAGATCTAGCTGGTCTGTCATACTATAATACAGACAGTAGATCTAGCTGGTCTGTCAAATTATAATAGAGACAGTAGATCTAGCTGGTCTGTCATAATATAATAGAGACAGTAGATCTAGCTGGTCTGTCATATTATAATAGAGACAGTAGATCTAGCTGGTCTGTCATAATATAATAGAGACAGTAGATCTAGCTGGTCTGTCATAATATAATAGAGACAGTAGATCTAGCTGGTCTGTCATATTATAATAGAGACAGTAGATCTAGCTGGTCTGTCATAATATAATAGAGACAGTAGATCTAGCTGGTCTGTCATATTATAATAGAGACAGTAGATCTAGCTGGTCTGTCATAATATAATAGAGACAGTAGATCTAGCTGGTCTGTCATATTATAATAGAGACAGTAGATCTAGCTGGTCTGTCATACTATAATAGTGACAGTAGGTCTAGCTGGTCTGTCATATTATAATAGAGACAGTAGATCTAGCTGGTCTGTCATAATATAATAGAGACAGTAGATCTAGCTGGTCTGTCATAATATAATAGAGACAGTAGATCTAGCTGGTCTGTCATAATATAATAGAGACAGTAGATCTAGCTGGTCTGTCATAATATAATAGAGACAGTAGATCTAGCTGGTCTGTCATAATATAATAGAGACAGTAGATCTAGCTGGTCTGTCATATTATAATAGAGACAGTAGATCTAGCTGGTCTGTCATAATATAATAGAGACAGTAGATCTAGCTGGTCTGTCATAATATAATAGAGACAGTAGATCTAGCTGGTCTGTCATACTATAATAGAGACAGTAGATCTAGCTGGTCTGTCATATTATAATAGAGACAGTAGATCTAGCTGGTCTGTCATAATATAATAGAGACAGTAGATCTAGCTGGTCTGTCATAATATAATAGAGACAGTAGATCTAGCTGGTCTGTCATAATATAATAGAGACAGTAGATCTAGCTGGTCTGTCATACTATAATAGAGACAGTAGATCTAGCTGGTCTGTCATATTATAATAGAGACAGTAGATCTAGCTGGTCTGTCATAATATAATAGAGACAGTAGATCTAGCTGGTCTGTCATAATATAATAGAGACAGTAGATCTAGCTGGTCTGTCATAATATAATAGAGACAGTAGATCTAGCTGGTCTGTCATACTATAATTGTGACAGTAGATCTAGCTGGTCTGTCATATTATAATAGAGACAGTAGATCTAGCTGGTCTGTCATAATATAATAGAGACAGTAGATCTAGCTGGTCTGTCATAATATAATAGAGACAGTAGATCTAGCTGGTCTGTCATAATATAATAGAGACAGTAGATCTAGCTGGTCTGTCATAATATAATAGAGACAGTAGATCTAGCTGGTCTGTCATATTATAATAGAGACAGTAGATCTAGCTGGTCTGTCATAATATAATAGAGACAGTAGATCTAGCTGGTCTGTCATAATATAATAGAGACAGTAGATCTAGCTGGTCTGTCATAATATAATAGAGACAGTAGATCTAGCTGGTCTGTCATACTATAATAGAGACAGTAGATCTAGCTGGTCTGTCATATTATAATAGAGACAGTAGATCTAGCTGGTCTGTCATAATATAATAGAGACAGTAGATCTAGCTGGTCTGTCATAATATAATAGAGACAGTAGATCTAGCTGGTCTGTCATAATATAATAGAGACAGTAGATCTAGCTGGTCTGTCATAATATAATAGAGACAGTAGATCTAGCTGGTCTGTCATACTATAATAGAGACAGTAGATCTAGCTGGTCTGTCATATTATAATAGAGACAGTAGATCTAGCTGGTCTGTCATAATATAATAGAGACAGTAGATCTAGCTGGTCTGTCATAATATAATAGAGACAGTAGATCTAGCTGGTCTGTCATAATATAATAGAGACAGTAGATCTAGCTGGTCTGTCATACTATAATAGAGACAGTAGATCTAGCTGGTCTGTCATATTATAATAGAGACAGTAGATCTAGCTGGTCTGTCATAATATAATAGAGACAGTAGATCTAGCTGGTCTGTCATAATATAATAGAGACAGTAGATCTAGCTGGTCTGTCATAATATAATAGAGACAGTAGATCTAGCTGGTCTGTCATAATATAATAGAGACAGTAGATCTAGCTGGTCTGTCATATTATAATAGAGACAGTAGATCTAGCTGGTCTGTCATAATATAATAGAGACAGTAGATCTAGCTGGTCTGTCATATTATAATAGAGACAGTAGATCTAGCTGGTCTGTCATAATATAATAGAGACAGTAGATCTAGCTGGTCTGTCATAATATAATAGAGACAGTAGATCTAGCTGGTCTGTCATATTATAATAGAGACAGTAGATCTAGCTGGTCTGTCATAATATAATAGAGACAGTAGATCTAGCTGGTCTGTCATAATATAATAGAGACAGTAGATCTAGCTGGTCTGTCATAATATAATAGAGACAGTAGATCTAGCTGGTCTGTCATATTATAATAGAGACAGTAGATCTAGCTGGTCTGTCATAATATAATAGAGACAGTAGATCTAGCTGGTCTGTCATAATATAATAGAGACAGTAGATCTAGCTGGTCTGTCATAATATAATACAGACAGTAGATCTAGCTGGTCTGTCATAATATAATAGAGACAGTAGATCTAGCTGGTCTGTCATAATATAATAGAGACAGTAGATCTAGCTGGTCTGTCATAATATAATAGAGACAGTAGATCTAGCTGGTCTGTCATAATATAATAGAGACAGTAGATCTAGCTGATCTGTCATAATATAATACAGACAGTAGATCTAGCTGGTCTGTCATAATATAATAGAGACAGTAGATCTAGCTGGTCTGTCATAATATAATAGAGACAGTAGATCTAGCTGGTCTGTCATAATATAATAGAGACAGTAGATCTAGCTGGTCTGTCATAATATAATAGAGACAGTAGATCTAGCTGGTCTGTCATAATATAATACAGACAGTAGATCTAGCTGGTCTGTCATACTATAATAGAGACAGTAGATCTAGCTGGTCTGTCATATTATAATAGAGACAGTAGATCTAGCTGGTCTGTCATAATATAATAGAGACAGTAGATCTAGCTGGTCTGTCATAATATAATAGAGACAGTAGATCTAGCTGGTCTGTCATAATATAATAGAGACAGTAGATCTAGCTGGTCTGTCATATTATAATAGAGACAGTAGATCTAGCTGGTCTGTCATAATATAATAGAGACAGTAGATCTAGCTGGTCTGTCATATTATAATAGAGACAGTAGATCTAGCTGGTCTGTCATAATATAATAGAGACAGTAGATCTAGCTGGTCTGTCATAATATAATAGAGACAGTAGATCTAGCTGGTCTGTCATACTATAATAGAGACAGTAGATCTAGCTGGTCTGTCATAATATATTAGAGACATTAGATCTAGCTGGTCTGTCATAATATAATAGAGACAGTAGATCTAGCTGGTCTGTCATAATATAATAGAGACAGTAGATCTAGCTGGTCTGTCATATTATAATAGAGACATTAGATCTAGCTGGTCTCTCTTAATATAATAGAGACAGTAGATCTAGCTGGCCTGTAATACTATATTAGAGACAGTAGATCATGCTGGTCTGTCATATTATAATAGAGACAGTAGATCTAGCTGGTCTGTCATAATATAATAGAGACAGTAGATCTAGCTGGTCTGTCATAATATAATAGAGACAGTAGATCTAGCTGGTCTGTCATAATATAATAGAGACAGTAGATCTAGCTGGTCTGTCATAATATAATAGAGACAGTAGATCTAGCTGGTCTGTCATATTATAATAGAGACAGTAGATCTAGCTGGTCTGTCATAATATAATAGAGACAGTAGATCTAGCTGGTCTGTCATAATATAATAGAGACAGTAGATCTAGCTGGTCTGTCATAATATAATAGAGACAGTAGATCTAGCTGGTCTGTCATATTATAATAGAGACAGTAGATCTAGCTGGTCTGTCATAATATAATAGAGACAGTAGATCTAGCTGGTCTGTCATATTATAATAGAGACAGTAGATCTAGCTGGTCTGTCATAATATAATAGAGACAGTAGATCTAGCTGGTCTGTCATAATATAATAGAGACAGTAGATCTAGCTGGTCTGTCATAATATAATAGAGACAGTAGATCTAGCTGGTCTGTCATAATATAATAGAGACAGTAGATCTAGCTGGTCTGTCATACTATAATAGTGACAGTAGATCTAGCTGGTCTGTCATATTATAATAGAGACAGTAGATCTAGCTGGTCTGTCATAATATAATAGAGACAGTAGATCTAGCTGGTCTGTCATAATATAATAGAGACAGTAGATCTAGCTGGTCTGTCATATTATAATAGAGACAGTAGATCTAGCTGGTCTGTCATAATATAATAGAGACAGTAGATCTAGCTGGTCTGTCATATTATAATAGAGACAGTAGATCTAGCTGGTCTGTCATAATATAATAGAGACAGTAGATCTAGCTGGTCTGTCATAATATAATAGAGACAGTAGATCTAGCTGGTCTGTCATATTATAATAGAGACAGTAGATCTAGCTGGTCTGTCATAATATAATAGAGACAGTAGATCTAGCTGGTCTGTCATATTATAATAGAGACAGTAGATCTAGCTGGTCTGTCATAATATAATAGAGACAGTAGATCTAGCTGGTCTGTCATATTATAATAGAGACAGTAGATCTAGCTGGTCTGTCATACTATAATAGAGACAGTAGATCTAGCTGGTCTGTCATAATATAATAGAGACAGTAGATCTAGCTGGTCTGTCATAATATAATAGAGACAGTAGATCTAGCTGGTCTGTCATAATATAATAGAGACAGTAGATCTAGCTGGTCTGTCATAATATAATAGAGACAGTAGATCTAGCTGGTCTGTCATAATATAATAGAGACAGTAGATCTAGCTGGTCTGTCATACTATAATAGAGACAGTAGATCTAGCTGGTCTGTCATATTATAATAGAGACAGTAGATCTAGCTGGTCTGTAATAATATAATAGAGACAGTAGATCTAGCTGGTCTGTCATAATATAATAGAGACAGTAGATCTAGCTGGTCTGTCATACTATAATAGAGACAGTAGATCTAGCTGGTCTGTCATATTATAATAGAGACAGTAGATCTAGCTGGTCTGTCATAATATAATAGAGACAGTAGATCTAGCTGGTCTGTCATAATATAATAGAGACAGTAGATCTAGCTGGTCTGTCATAATATAATAGAGACAGTAGATCTAGCTGGTCTGTCATACTATAATTGTGACAGTAGGTCTAGCTGGTCTGTCATATTATAATAGAGACAGTAGATCTAGCTGGTCTGTCATAATATAATAGAGACAGTAGATCTAGCTGGTCTGTCATAATATAATAGAGACAGTAGATCTAGCTGGTCTGTCATAATATAATAGAGACAGTAGATCTAGCTGGTCTGTCATACTATAATTGAGACAGTAGGTCTAGCTGGTCTGTCATATTATAATAGAGACAGTAGATCTAGCTGGTCTGTCATAATATAATAGAGACAGTAGATCTAGCTGGTCTGTCATAATATAATAGAGACAGTAGATCTAGCTGGTCTGTCATAATATAATAGAGACAGTAGATCTAGCTGGTCTGTCATAATATAATAGAGACAGTAGATCTAGCTGGTCTGTCATATTATAATAGAGACAGTAGATCTAGCTGGTCTGTCATAATATAATAGAGACAGTAGATCTAGCTGGTCTGTCATAATATAATAGAGACAGTAGATCTAGCTGGTCTGTCATAATATAATAGAGACAGTAGATCTAGCTGGTCTGTCATACTATAATTGTGACAGTAGGTCTAGCTGGTCTGTCATATTATAATAGAGACAGTAGATCTAGCTGGTCTGTCATAATATAATAGAGACAGTAGATCTAGCTGGTCTGTCATAATATAATAGAGACAGTAGATCTAGCTGGTCTGTCATAATATAATAGAGACAGTAGATCTAGCTGGTCTGTCATAATATAATAGAGACAGTAGATCTAGCTGGTCTGTCATACTATAATAGAGACAGTAGATCTAGCTGGTCTGTCATATTATAATAGAGACAGTAGATCTAGCTGGTCTGTCATAATATAATAGAGACAGTAGATCTAGCTGGTCTGTCATAATATAATAGAGACAGTAGATCTAGCTGGTCTGTCATAATATAATAGAGACAGTAGATCTAGCTGGTCTGTCATACTATAATAGTGACAGTAGATCTAGCTGGTCTGTCATATTATAATAGAGACAGTAGATCTAGCTGGTCTGTCATAATATAATAGAGACAGTAGATCTAGCTGGTCTGTCATAATATAATAGAGACAGTAGATCTAGCTGGTCTGTCATAATATAATAGAGACAGTAGATCTAGCTGGTCTGTCATAATATAATAGAGACAGTAGATCTAGCTGGTCTGTCATATTATAATAGAGACAGTAGATCTAGCTGGTCTGTCATAATATAATAGAGACAGTAGATCTAGCTGGTCTGTCATATTATAATAGAGACAGTAGATCTAGCTGGTCTGTCATAATATAATAGAGACAGTAGATCTAGCTGGTCTGTCATAATATAATAGAGACAGTAGATCTAGCTGGTCTGTCATATTATAATAGAGACAGTAGATCTAGCTGGTCTGTCATAATATAATAGAGACAGTAGATCTAGCTGGTCTGTCATAATATAATAGAGACAGTAGATCTAGCTGGTCTGTCATAATATAATAGAGACAGTAGATCTAGCTGGTCTGTCATAATATAATAGAGACAGTAGATCTAGCTGGTCTGTCATAATATAATAGAGACAGTAGATCTAGCTGGTCTGTCATATTATAATAGAGACAGTAGATCTAGCTGGTCTGTCATAATATAATAGAGACAGTAGATCTAGCTGGTCTGTCATAATATAATAGAGACAGTAGATCTAGCTGGTCTGTCATAATATAATAGAGACAGTAGATCTAGCTGGTCTGTCATAATATAATAGAGACAGTAGATCTAGCTGGTCTGTCATAATATAATAGAGACAGTAGATCTAGCTGGTCTGTCATAATATAATAGAGACAGTAGATCTAGCTGGTCTGTCATATTATAATAGAGACAGTAGATCTAGCTGGTCTGTCATAATATAATAGAGACAGTAGATCTAGCTGGTCTGTCATATTATAATAGAGAGAGTAGATCTAGCTGGTCTGTCATAATATAATAGAGACAGTAGATCTAGCTGGTCTGTCATAATATAATAGAGACAGTAGATCTAGCTGGTCTGTCATACTATAATAGAGACAGTAGGTCTAGCTGGTCTGTCATA
The DNA here is from genome assembly GCF_018296145.1 of Oncorhynchus tshawytscha. Lineage (NCBI taxonomy): Eukaryota > Metazoa > Chordata > Actinopteri > Salmoniformes > Salmonidae > Oncorhynchus > Oncorhynchus tshawytscha. The sequence continues at coordinate 13,794 of NW_024607557.1, read as the reverse complement.
TTATAATAGAGACAGTAGATCTAGCTGGTCTGTCATAATATAATAGAGACAGTAGATCTAGCTGGTCTGTCATAATATAATAGAGACAGTAGATCTAGCTGGTCTGTCAGAATATAATAGAGACAGTAGATCTAGCTGGTCTGTCATATTATAATAGAGACAGTAGATCTAGCTGGTCTGTCATAATATAATAGAGACAGTAGATCTAGCTGGTCTGTCATAATATAATAGAGACAGTAGATCTAGCTGGTCTGTCATAATATAATAGAGACAGTAGATCTAGCTGGTCTGTCATAATATAATAGAGACAGTAGATCTAGCTGGTCTGTCATATTATAATAGAGACAGTAGATCTAGCTGGTCTGTCATAATATAATAGAGACAGTAGATCTAGCTGGTCTGTCATAATATAATAGAGACAGTAGATCTAGCTGGTCTGTCATAATATAATAGAGACAGTAGATCTAGCTGGTCTGTCATAATATAATAGAGACAGTAGATCTAGCTGGTCTGTCATAATATAATAGAGACAGTAGATCTAGCTGGTCTGTCATATTGTAATAGAGACAGTAGATCTAGCTGGTCTGTCATAATATAATAGAGACAGTAGATCTAGCTGGTCTGTCATATTGTAATAGAGACAGTAGATCTAGCTGGTCTGTCATACTATAATTGTGACAGTAGGTCTAGCTGGTCTGTCATATTATAATAGAGACAGTAGATCTAGCTGGTCTGTCATAATATAATAGAGACAGTAGATCTAGCTGGTCTGTCATAATATAATAGAGACAGTAGATCTAGCTGGTCTGTCATAATATAATAGAGACAGTAGATCTAGCTGGTCTGTCATATTATAATAGAGACAGTAGATCTAGCTGGTCTGTCATAATATAATAGAGACAGTAGATCTAGCTGGTCTGTCATATTATAATAGAGACAGTAGATCTAGCTGGTCTGTCATAATATAATAGAGACAGTAGATCTAGCTGGTCTGTCATAATATAATAGAGACAGTAGATCTAGCTGGTCTGTCATAATATAATAGAGACAGTAGATCTAGCTGGTCTGTCATAATATAATAGAGACAGTAGATCTAGCTGGTCTGTCATACTATAATAGAGACAGTAGATCTAGCTGGTCTGTCATAATATAATAGATGACAGTAGATCTAGCTGGTCTGTCATATTATAATAGAGACAGTAGATCTAGCTGGTCTGTCATAATATAATAGAGACAGTAGATCTAGCTGGTCTGTCATACTATAATAGAGACAGTAGATCTAGCTGGTCTGTCATATTATAATAGAGACAGTAGATCTAGCTGGTCTGTCATAATATAATAGAGACAGTAGATCTAGCTGGTCTGTCATAATATAATAGAGACAGTAGATCTAGCTGGTCTGTCATAATATAATAGAGACAGTAGATCTAGCTGGTCTGTCATATTATAATAGAGACAGTAGATCTAGCTGGTCTGTCATATTATAATAGAGACAGTAGATCTAGCTGGTCTGTCATAATATAATAGAGACAGTAGATCTAGCTGGTCTGTCATAATATAATAGAGACAGTAGATCTAGCTGGTCTGTCATAATATAATAGAGACAGTAGATCTAGCTGGTCTGTCATATTATAATAGAGACAGTAGATCTAGCTGGTCTGTCATAATATAATAGAGACAGTAGATCTAGCTGGTCTGTCATATTATAATAGAGACAGTAGATCTAGCTGGTCTGTCATAATATAATAGAGACAGTAGATCTAGCTGGTCTGTCATAATATAATAGAGACAGTAGATCTAGCTGGTCTGTCATAATATAATAGAGACAGTAGATCTAGCTGGTCTGTCATAATATAATAGAGACAGTAGATCTAGCTGGTCTGTCATACTATAATAGAGACAGTAGATCTAGCTGGTCTGTCATATTATAATAGAGACAGTAGATCTAGCTGGTCTGTCATAATATAATAGAGACAGTAGATCTAGCTGGTCTGTCATAATATAATAGAGACAGTAGATCTAGCTGGTCTGTCATATTATAATAGAGACAGTAGATCTAGCTGGTCTGTCATAATATAATAGAGACAGTAGATCTAGCTGGTCTGTCATATTATAATAGAGACAGTAGATCTAGCTGGTCTGTCATAATATAATAGAGACAGTAGATCTAGCTGGTCTGTCATAATATAATAGAGACAGTAGATCTAGCTGGTCTGTCATATTATAATAGAGACAGTAGATCTAGCTGGTCTGTCATAATATAATAGAGACAGTAGATCTAGCTGGTCTGTCATATTATAATAGAGACAGTAGATCTAGCTGGTCTGTCATAATATAATAGAGACAGTAGATCTAGCTGGTCTGTCATATTATAATAGAGACAGTAGATCTAGCTGGTCTGTCATACTATAATAGAGACAGTAGATCTAGCTGGTCTGTCATATTATAATAGAGACAGTAGATCTAGCTGGTCTGTCATAATATAATAGAGACAGTAGATCTAGCTGGTCTGTCATAATATAATAGAGACAGTAGATCTAGCTGGTCTGTCATAATATAATAGAGACAGTAGATCTAGCTGGTCTGTCATATTATAATAGAGACAGTAGATCTAGCTGGTCTGTCATAATATAATAGAGACAGTAGATCTAGCTGGTCTGTCATATTATAATAGAGACAGTAGATCTAGCTGGTCTGTCATAATATAATAGAGACAGTAGATCTAGCTGGTCTGTCATAATATAATAGAGACATTAGATCTAGCTGGTCTGTCATAATATAATAGAGACAGTAGATCTAGCTGGTCTGTCATACTATAATTGTGACAGTAGGTCTAGCTGGTCTGTCATATTATAATAGAGACAGTAGATCTAGCTGGTCTGTCATAATATAATAGAGACAGTAGATCTAGCTGGTCTGTCATAATATAATAGAGACATTAGATCTAGCTGGTCTGTCATAATATAATAGAGACAGTAGATCTAGCTGGTCTGTCATACTATAATTGGGACAGTAGATCTAGCTGGTCTGTCATATTATAATAGAGACAGTATATCTAGCTGGTCTGTCATAATATAATAGAGACAGTAGATCTAGCTGGTCTGTCATAATATAATAGAGACAGTAGATCTAGCTGGTCTGTCATAATATAATAGAGACAGTAGATCTAGCTGGTCTGTCATATATACAGAGACAGTAGATCTAGCTGGTCTGTCATAATATAATAGAGACAGTAGATCTAGCTGGTCTGTCATAATATAATAGAGACAGTAGATCTAGCTGGTCTGTCATAATATAATAGAGACAGTAGATCTAGCTGGTCTGTCATATTATAATAGAGACAGTAGATCTAGCTGGTCTGTCATACTATAATAGTGACAGTAGGTCTAGCTGGTCTGTCATATTATAATAGAGACAGTAGATCTAGCTGGTCTGTCATAATATAATAGAGACAGTAGATCTAGCTGGTCTGTCATAATATAATAGAGACAGTAGATCTAGCTGGTCTGTCATATTATAATAGAGACAGTAGATCTAGCTGGTCTGTCATAATATAATAGAGACAGTAGATCTAGCTGGTCTGTCATAATATAATAGAGACAGTAGATCTAGCTGGTCTGTCATAATATAATAGAGACAGTAGATCTAGCTGGTCTGTCATATTATAATAGAGACAGTAGATCTAGCTGGTCTGTCATAATATAATAGAGACAGTAGATCTAGCTGGTCTGTCATATTATAATAGAGACAGTAGATCTAGCTGGTCTGTCATAATATAATAGAGACAGTAGATCTAGCTGGTCTGTCATAATATAATAGAGACAGTAGATCTAGCTGGTCTGTCATATTATAATCGAGACAGTAGATCTAGCTGGTCTGTCATACTATAATAGAGACAGTAGATCTAGCTGGTCTGTCATATTATAATAGAGACAGTAGATCTAGCTGGTCTGTCATAATATAATAGAGACAGTAGATCTAGCTGGTCTGTCATAATATAATAGAGACAGTAGATCTAGCTGGTCTTTCATAATATAATAGAGACAGTAGATCTAGCTGGTCTGTCATAATATAATAGAGACAGTAGATCTAGCTGGTCTGTCATACTATAATAGTGACAGTAGGTCTAGCTGGTCTGTCATATTATAATAGAGACAGTAGATCTAGCTGGTCTGTCATAATATAATAGAGACAGTAGATCTAGCTGGTCTGTCATAATATAATAGAGACAGTAGATCTAGCTGGTCTGTCATACTATAATAGAGACAGTAGATCTAGCTGGTCTGTCATATTATAATAGAGACAGTAGATCTAGCTGGTCTGTCATAATATAATAGAGACAGTAGATCTAGCTGGTCTGTCATAATATAATAGAGACAGTAGATCTAGCTGGTCTGTCATAATATAATAGAGACAGTAGATCTAGCTGGTCTGTCATACTATAATAGAGACAGTAGATCTAGCTGGTCTGTCATATTATAATAGAGACAGTAGATCTAGCTGGTCTGTCATAATATAATAGAGACAGTAGATCTAGCTGGTCTGTCATAATATAATAGAGACATTAGATCTAGCTGGTCTGTCATAATATAATAGAGACAGTAGATCTAGCTGGTCTGTCATACTATAATTGTGACAGTAGGTCTAGCTGGTCTGTCATATTATAATAGAGACAGTAGATCTAGCTGGTCTGTCATAATATAATAGAGACAGTAGATCTAGCTGGTCTGTCATAATATAATAGAGACAGTAGATCTAGCTGGTCTGTCATAATATAATAGAGACAGTAGATCTAGCTGGTCTGTCATAATATAATAGAGACAGTAGATCTAGCTGGTCTGTCATATTATAATAGAGACAGTAGATCTAGCTGGTCTGTCATAATATAATAGAGACAGTAGATCTAGCTGGTCTGTCATATTATAATAGAGACAGTAGATCTAGCTGGTCTGTCATAATATAATAGAGACAGTAGATCTAGCTGGTCTGTCATAATATAATAGAGACAGTAGATCTAGCTGGTCTGTCATATTATAATAGAGACAGTAGATCTAGCTGGTCTGTCATAATATAATAGAGACAGTAGATCTAGCTGGTCTGTCATAATATAATAGAGACAGTAGATCTAGCTGGTCTGTCATAATATAATAGAGACAGTAGATCTAGCTGGTCTGTCATAATATAATAGAGACAGTAGATCTAGCTGGTCTGTCATAATATAATAGAGACAGTAGATCTAGCTGGTCTGTCATATTATAATAGAGACAGTAGATCTAGCTGGTCTGTCATAATATAATAGAGACAGTAGATCTAGCTGGTCTGTCATAATATAATAGAGACAGTAGATCTAGCTGGTCTGTCATATTATAATAGAGACAGTAGATCTAGCTGGTCTGTCATAATATAATAGAGACAGTAGATCTAGCTGGTCTGTCATAATATAATAGAGACAGTAGATCTAGCTGGTCTGTCATAATATAATAGAGACAGTAGATCTAGCTGGTCTGTCATAATATAATAGAGACAGTAGATCTAGCTGGTCTGTCATAATATAATAGAGACAGTAGATCTAGCTGGTCTGTCATATTATAATAGAGACAGTAGATCTAGCTGGTCTGTCATAATATAATAGAGACAGTAGATCTAGCTGGTCTGTCATATTATAATAGAGACAGTAGATCTAGCTGGTCTGTCATACTATAAATTGTGACAGTAGGTCTAGCTGGTCTGTCATATTATAATAGAGACAGTAGATCTAGCTGGTCTGTCATAATATAATAGAGACAGTAGATCTAGCTGGTCTGTCATAATATAATAGAGACAGTAGATCTAGCTGGTCTGTCATAATATAATAGAGACAGTAGATCTAGCTGGTCTGTCATATTATAATAGAGACAGTAGATCTAGCTGGTCTGTCATAATATAATAGAGACAGTAGATCTAGCTGGTCTGTCATATTATAATAGAGACAGTAGATCTAGCTGGTCTGTCATAATATAATAGAGACAGTAGATCTAGCTGGTCTGTCATAATATAATAGAGACAGTAGATCTAGCTGGTCTGTCATAATATAATAGAGACAGTAGATCTAGCTGGTCTGTCATAATATAATAGAGACAGTAGATCTAGCTGGTCTGTCATACTATAATAGAGACAGTAGATCTAGCTGGTCTGTCATAATATAATAGAGACAGTAGATCTAGCTGGTCTGTCATAATATAATAGAGACAGTAGATCTAGCTGGTCTGTCATAATATAATAGAGACAGTAGATCTAGCTGGTCTGTCATACTATAATTGTGACAGTAGGTCTAGCTGGTCTGTCATATTATAATAGAGACAGTAGATCTAGCTGGTCTGTCATAATATAATAGAGACAGTAGATCTAGCTGGTCTGTCATAATATAATAGAGACATTAGATCTAGCTGGTCTGTCATAATATAATAGAGACAGTAGATCTAGCTGGTCTGTCATATTATAATAGAGACAGTAGATCTAGCTGGTCTGTCATATTATAATAGAGACAGTAGATCTAGCTGGTCTGTCATAATATAATAGAGACAGTAGATCTAGCTGGTCTGTCATAATATAATAGAGACAGTAGATCTAGCTGGTCTGTCATAATATAATAGAGACAGTAGATCTAGCTGGTCTGTCATATTATAATAGAGACAGTAGATCTAGCTGGTCTGTCATAATATAATAGAGACAGTAGATCTAGCTGGTCTGTCATATTATAATAGAGACAGTAGATCTAGCTGGTCTGTCATAATATAATAGAGACAGTAGATCTAGCTGGTCTGTCATAATATAATAGAGACAGTAGATCTAGCTGGTCTGTCATAATATAATAGAGACAGTAGATCTAGCTGGTCTGTCATAATATAATAGAGACAGTAGATCTAGCTGGTCTGTCATACTATAATAGAGACAGTAGATCTAGCTGGTCTGTCATATTATAATAGAGACAGTAGATCTAGCTGGTCTGTCATAATATAATAGAGACAGTAGATCTAGCTGGTCTGTCATAATATAATAGAGACAGTAGATCTAGCTGGATTGTAATAGAGACAGTAGATCTAGCTGGTCTGTCATAATATTATAGAGACAGTAGATCTAGCTGGTCTGTCATATTGTAATAGAGACATTAGATCTAGCTGGTCTGTCAAACTAAAATTGTGACAGTAGGTCTAGCTGGTCTGTCATATTATAATAGAGACAGTAGATCTAGCTGGTCTGTCATAATGTAATAGAGACAGTAGATCTAGCTGGTCTGTCATAATATAGTAGAGACAGTAGATCTAGCTGGTCTGTCATAATATAATAGAGACAGTAGATCTAGCTGGTCTGTCATATTATAATAGAGACAGTAGATCTAGCTGGTCTGTCATAATATAATAGAGACAGTAGATCTAGCTGGTCTGTCATACTATAATTGTGACAGTAGGTCTAGCTGGTCTGTCATATTATAATAGAGACAGTAGATCTAGCTGGTCTGTCATAATATAATAGAGACAGTATATCTAGCTGTTCTGTCATACTATAATAGAGACATTAGATCTAGCTGGTCTGTCATAATATAATAGAGACAGTAGATCTAGCTGGTCTGTCATACTATAATAGAGACAGTAGATCTACCTGGTCTGTCATAATATAATAGATAAATTAGATCTAGCTGGTCTGTCATATTGTAATAGAGACAGTAGATCTAGCTGGTCTGTCATAATATAAATGAGACAGTAGATCTAGCTGGTCTGTCATAATATAATAGAGACAGTAGATCTAGCTGGTCTGTCATAATATAATAGAGACAGTAGATCTAGCTGGTCTGTCATAATATAATAGAGACAGTAGATCTAGCTGGTCTGTCATAATATAATAGAGACAGTAGATCTAGCTGGTCTGTCATATTATAATAGAGACAGTAGATCTAGCTGGTCTGTCATAATATAATAGAGACAGTAGATATAGCTGGTCTGTCTTACTTTAATAGAGATAGTAGATCTAGCTGGTCTGTAATATTATAATAGAGACAGTAAATCTAGCTGGTCTGTCATATTATAATAGAGAGCGTAGATATAGCTGGTCTATCAGATTATAATAGAGACAGTAGACCTAGCTGGTCTGTCATATTACGGAGACAGTAGATCTAGCTGGTCTGTCATAATATAATAGAGACAGTAGATCTAGCTGGTCTGTCATATTATAATAGAGACAGTAGATCTAGCTGGTCTGTCATACTATAATAGAGACAGTAGATATAGCTGGTCTGTCATAATATAATAGAGACAGTAGATCTAGCTGGTCTGTCATAATATAATAGAGACAGTAGATCTACCTGGTCTGTCATAATATAATAGAGACAGTAGATCTAGCTGGTCTGTCATATTATAATAGAGACAGTAGATCTAGCTGGTCTGTCATAATATAATAGAGACAGTAGATCTAGCTGGTCTGTCATACTATAATTGTGACAGTAGGTCTAGCTGGTCTGTCATATTATAATAGAGACATTAGATCTAGCTGGTCTGTCATAATATAATAGAGACAGTAGATCTAGCTGGTCTGTCATATTGTAATAGAGACAGTAGATCTAGCTGGTCTGTCATATTATAATAGAGACAGTAGATCTAGCTGGTCTGTCATAATATAATAGAGACAGTAGATCTAGCTGGTCTGTCATATTATAATAGAGACAGTAGATCTAGCTGGTCTGTCATAATATAATAGAGACAGTAGATCTAGCTGGTCTGTCATAATATAATAGAGACAGTAGATCTAGCTGGTCTGTCATACTATAATTGTGACAGTAGGTCTAGCTGGTCTGTCATATTATAATAGAGACAGTAGATCTAGCTGGTCTGTCATAATATAATAGAGACAGTAGATCTAGCTGGTCTGTCATAATATAATAGAGACAGTAGATCTAGCTGGTCTGTCATAATATAATAGAGACATTAGATCTAGCTGGTCTGTCATAATATAATAGAGACAGTAGATCTAGCTGGTCTGTCATAATATAATAGAGACATTAGATCTAGCTGGTCTGTCATAATATAATAGAGACAGTAGATCTAGCTGGTCTGTCATATATAATAGAGACAGTAGATCTAGCTGGTCTGTCATATTATAATAGAGACAGTAGATCTAGCTGGTCTGTCATATTATAATTGAGACAGTAGATCTAGCTGGTCTGTCATAATATAATAGAGACAGTAGATCTAGCTGGTCTGTCATAATATAATAGAGACAGTAGATCTAGCTGGTCTGTCATATTATAATAGAGACAGTAGATCTAGCTGGTCTGTCATAATATAATAGAGACAGTAGATCTAGCTGGTCTGTCATAATATAATAGAGACAGTAGATCTAGCTGGTCTGTCATAATATAATAGAGACAGTAGATCTAGCTGGTCTGTCATATTGTAATAGAGACAGTAGATCTAGCTGGTCTGTCATATTATAATAGAGACAGTAGATCTAGCTGGTCTGTCATAATATAATAGAGACAGTAGATCTAGCTGGTCTGTCATAATATAATAGAGACATTAGATCTAGCTGGTCTGTCATAATATAATAGAGACAGTAGATCTAGCTGGTCTGTCATAATATAATAGAGACAGTAGATCTAGCTGGTCTGTCATAATATAATAGAGACAGTAGATCTAGCTGGTCTGTCATATTATAATAGAGACAGTAGATCTAGCTGGTCTGTCATAATATAATAGAGACAGTAGATCTAGCTGGTCTGTCATAATATAATAGAGACAGTAGATCTAGCTGGTCTGTCATAATGTAATAGAGACAGTAGATCTAGCTGGTCTGTCATAATATAATAGAGACAGTAGATCTAGCGGGTCTGTCATACTATAATTGTGACAGTAGGTCTAGCTGGTCTGTCATATTATAATAGAGACAGTAGATCTAGCTGGTCTGTCATAATATAATAGAGACAGTACATCTAGCTGGTCTGTCATAATATAATTGTGACAGTAGATCTAGCTGGTCTGTCATAATATAATAGACAGATCTAGATCTAGCTGGTCTGTCATAATATAATAGAGACATTAGATCTAGCTGGTCTGTCATAATATAATAGAGACAGTAGATCTAGCTGGTCTGTCATAATATAATAGAGACAGTAGATCTAGCTGGTCTGTCATATTATAATAGAGACAGTAGATCTAGCTGGTCTGTCATACTATAAATTGTGACAGTAGGTCTAGCTGGTCTGTCATATTATAATAGAGACAGTAGATCTAGCTGGTCTGTCATAATATAATAGAGATGGTCTGTCATATTGTAATAGAGACAGTAGATCTAGCTGGTCTGTCATAATATTATAGAGACAGTAGATCTAGCTGGTCTGTCATATTGTAATAGAGACAGTAGATCTAGCTGGTCTGTCATACTAAAATTGTGACAGTAGGTCTAGCTGGTCTGTCATATTATAATAGAGACAGTAGATCTAGCTGGTCTGTCATAATGTAATAGAGACAGTAGATCTAGCTGGTCTGTCATAATATAGTAGAGACATTAGATCTAGCTGGTCTGTCATAATATAATAGAGACAGTAGATCTAGCTGGTCTGTCATACTATATTTGTGACAGTAGGTCTAGCTGGTCTGTCATATTATAATAGAGACAGTAGATCTAGCTGGTCTGTCATAATATAATAGAGACAGTAGATCTAGCTGGTCTGTCATAATATAATAGAGACAGTAGATCTAGCTGGTCTGTCATATTATAATAGAGACAGTAGATCTAGCTGGTCTGTCATAATATAATAGAGACAGTAGATCTAGCTGGTCTGTCATAATATAATTGTGACAGTAGGTCTAGCTGGTCTGTCATATTATAATAGAGACAGTAGATCTAGCTGGTCTGTCATAATATAATAGAGACAGTAGATCTAGCTGGTCTGTCATAATATAATAGAGACAGATCTAGCTGGTCTGTCATAATATAATAGAGACAGTAGATCTAGCTGGTCTGTCATAATATAATAGAGACAGTAGATCTAGCTGGTCTGTCATACTATAATTGAGACAGTAGGTCTAGCTGGTCTGTCATAATATAATAGAGACAGTAGATCTAGCTGGTCTGTCATAATATAATAGAGACAGTAGATCTAGCTGGTCTGTCATAATATAATAGAGACAGTAGATCTAGCTGGTCTGTCATAATATAATAGAGACAGTAGATCTAGCTGGTCTGTCATAATATAATAGAGACAGTAGATCTAGCTGGTTTGTCATATTACAGAGACAGTAGACCTAGCTGGTCTGTCATATTATAATAGAGACAGTAGATCTAGCTGGTCTGTCATAATATAATAGAGACAGTAGATCTAGCTGGTCTGTCATATTGTAATAGAGACAGTAGATCTAGCTGGTCTGTCATAATATAATAGAGACAGTAGATCTAGCTGGTCTGTCATAATATAATAGAGACAGTAGATCTAGCTGGTCTGTCATAATATAATAGAGACAGTAGATCTAGCTGGTCTGTCATAATATAATAGAGACAGTAGATCTAGCTGGTCTGTCATAATATAATAGAGACAGTAGATCTAGCTGGTCTGTCATATTACAATAGAGACAGTAGATCTAGCTGGTCTGTCATATTATAATAGAGACAGTAGATCTAGCTGGTCTGTCATAATATAATAGAGACAGTAGATCTAGCTGGTCTGTCATATTGTAATAGAGACAGTAGATCTAGCTGGTCTGTCATAATATTATATAGACAGTAGATCTAGCTGGTCTGTCATATTGTAATAGAGACAGTAGATCTAGCTGGTCTGTCATACTAAAATTGTGACAGTAGGTCTAGCTGGTCTGTCATATTATAATAGAGACAGTAGATCTAGCTGGTCTGTCATAATGTAATAGAGACAGTAGATCTAGGTGCTGTCATAATATAGTAGAGACATTAGATCTAGCTGGTCTGTCATAATATAATAGAGACAGTAGATCTAGCTGGTCTGTCATATTATAATAGAAACAGTAGATCTAGCTGGTCTGTCATAATATAATAGAGACAGTAGTTCTAGCTGGTCTGTCATATTATAATAGAGACAGTAGATCTAGCTGGTCTGTCATAATATAATAGAGACAGTAGATCTAGCTGGTCTGTCATAATATAATAGAGACAGTAGATCTAGCTGGTCTGTCATACTATAATAGAGATAATATAATATGAGACAGTAGATATAGCTGGTCTGTCATAATATAATAGAGACATTAGATCTAGCTGGTCTGTCATATTATAATAGAGACAGTAGATCTAGCTGGTCTGTCATATATAATTGAGACAGTAGATCTAGCTGGTCTGTCATACTATAATAGAGACAGTAGATCTAGCTGGTCTGTCATAATATAATAGAGACAGTAGATCTAGCTGGTCTGTCATATTGTAATAGAGAAATTAGATCTAGCTGGTCTGTCATAATATAATAGAGACAGTAGATCTAGCTGGTCTGTCATAATATAATAGAGACAGTAGATCTAGCTGGTCTGTCATATTATAATAGAGACAGTAGATCTAGCTGGTCTGTCATATATAATAGAGACATAGATCTAGCTGGTCTGTCATAATATAATAGAGACAGTAGATCTAGCTGGTCTGTCATAATATAATAGAGACAGTAGATCTAGCTGGTCTGTCATATTATAATAGAGACAGTAGATCTAGCTGGTCTGTCATAACCAATATAATAGAGACATAGATCTAGCTGGTCTGTCATAATATAATAGAGACAGTAGATCTAGCTGGTCTGTCATAATATAAATAGACAGTAGATGTAGCTGGTCTGTCATACTATAATTGTGACAGTAGGTCTAGCTGGTCTGTCATATTATAATAGAGACAGTAGATCTAGCTGGTCTGTCATAATGTAATAGAGACAGTAGATCTAGCTGGTCTGTCATAATATAATAGAGACAGTAGATCTAGCTGGTCTGTCATATTGTAATAGAGACAGTAGATCTAGCTGGTCTGTCATAATATAATTGTGACAGTAGGTCTAGCTGGTCTGTCATATTATAATAGAGACAGTAGATCTAGCTGGTCTGTCATAATATAATAGAGACAGTAGATCTAGCAGGTCTGTCGTAATATAATAGACACAGTAGATCTAGCTGGTCTGTCATAATATAATAGAGACAGTAGATCTAGCTGGTCTGTCATATTACAGAGACAGTAGATCTAGCTGGTCTGTCATATTATAATAGAGACAGTAGATCTAGCTGGTCTGTCATATTATAATAGAGACAGTAGATCTAGCTGGTCTGTCATAATATAATGAGACAGTAGATCTAGCTGGTCTGTCATAATATAATAGAGACAGTAGATCTAGCTGGTCTGTCATAATATAATAGAGACAGTAGATCTAGCTGGTCTGTCATACTAATAATAGAGACATTAGATCTAGCTGGTCTGTCATACTATAATAGAGACAGTAGATCTAGCTGGTCTGTCATAATATAATAGAGACAGTAGATCTAGCTGGTCTGTCATATTATAATAGAAACAGTAGATCTAGCTGGTCTGTCATAATATAATAGAGACAGTAGATCTAGCTGGTCTGTCATAATATAATAGAGACAGTAGATCTAGCTGGTCTGTCATATTGTAATAGAGACAGTAAATCTAGCTGGTTTGTCATAATATAAAGAGACAGTAGATATAGCTGGTCTGTCATAATATAATAGAGACAGTAGATCTAGCTGGTCTGTCATAATATAATAGAGACAGTAGATCTAGCTGGTCTGTCATATTGTAATAGAGACA
>NW_024607556.1:0-29736 GCF_018296145.1 Oncorhynchus tshawytscha | reverse complement strand
ACACACACACACACACACACACACACACACGGTCAGCAAATAACTAAGAATGGTTGTCTGTGTGTGTGTGTGTCCAGTGTGTGTGTGTCTCCAGATTGTATGTACAGTGTGTGTCCAGTGTGTGTGTGTGTCCTGTGTGTGTGTGTGTGTATATGTCCAGCGTGCATTCAGTGCCTGTCCAGGCTGATAGTCAAACATGTCTGATATGAACATTGACATAAACCCTCTACATACTTGAGTTTCTCCAGTCTGCAGTGTGGATCCTCCAGTCCAGCAGAGAGCAGTCTGACTCCTGAGTCTCCTGGGTGATTGTAGCTCAGGTCCAGCTCTCTCAGGTGTGAGGGGTTTGACCTCAGAGCTGAGACCAGAGAAGCACAGCCTTCCTCTGTGACTAGACAGCCTGACAGCCTGCAAAGAGTCAAATCATATTAAAATCACACTGCTATTCTTTGGTGGTGAAAAGAGTGACAGTATATTTTTCAACATATTCAGATATATCAGTGTCCTGAATCCTTCCATATCTATTCATAAATGCATGTATCATTATTAGAAATGACAAAAATCTTAAGTATTGCTTGTAGAGAGAAAATGTACAAATATTATAGCAGACTGATCAGACCCCGTTTAAAGCAGTATCAGTCAGAAGACAGACAGTGAGGTATCAGATTTAGATTGTATTGAGTATACAGTCCACACCATATCTTAATATTTTTGTCTAATTGATTAGATAACACATTTCTAAATACTGCTAAATGAGTCCTGATGATGCCTTGAATAATAAAAATCATGTATCAATCATGAAAAATTGTGAGAGTTACAGAGGCTACAACAAAAATGCTAACCTCTCACCATTACCAATAACAGAGGCTACAACAAACGTGATAACTCAAACATGCTGATATGAACATTGACATAAACTCTCTACATACTTGAGTTTCTCCAGTCTGCAGTGTGGATCCTCCAGTCCAGCAGAGAGCAGTCTGACTCCTGAGTCTCCTGGGTGATTGTAGCTCAGGTCCAGCTCTCTAAGGTGTGAGGGGTTTGACCTCAGAGCTGAGACCAGAGAAGCACAGCCTTCCTCTGTGACTAGACAGCCTGACAGCCTGCAAAGAGTCAAATCATATTAAAATCACACTGCTATTCTTTGGTGGTGAGAATAGTGGAAGTAATTTTTTCCCGAAATGTTCAGATACATCAGTGGCCATATCTATTCCTACATGAATGTATCGTTATTAGAAATGACAAATTATCAAAGTATTATCAAACTATTGCCTGCAGACATGTATAGTACAACTAACCCCTCACCATTACCAATAACAGAGACTACAACAAAACATGCTAACCTCTCAACATTACATATAACAGAGGCTACAACAAAACATGCTAACCTCTCAACATTACATATAACAGAGGCTACAACAAAACATGCTAACCTCTCACCATTACCAATAACAGAGGCTACAACAAAACATGCTAACCTCTCACCATTAACAATAACAGAGACTACAACAAAACATGCTAACCTGTCACCTTTACCAATAACAGAGGATACAACAAAACATACTAACCTCTAACCATTACCAATAACAGAGACTACAACAAAACATGCTAACCTCTCACCATTAACAATAACAGAGACTACAACAAAACATGCTAACCTGTCACCTTTACCAATAACAGAGGATACAACAAAACATACTAACCTCTAACCATTACCAATAACAGAGACTACAACAAAACATGCTAACCTCTCACCATTACCAATAACAGAGACTACAACAAAACATGCTAACCTCTCACCATTACCAATAACAGAGGATACAACAAAACATGCTAACCTCTCACCATTACCAATAACAGAGGCTACAACAAACATACTAACCTCTCACCATTACCAATAACAGAGGCTACAACAAAACATGCTAACCTCTCACCATTACCAAAAACAGAGGGGTCTGATCTTTGCACTTCTTTAACTTTGTCGTTCATCATCATTCACGATTCATTGATAATTATTCAAAATCATAGTAGCATCCACATGAATGTAGAAGTGTTCAGAAACATCTTCTATTCTTACTGACAATACAAGTGAAGTGACTCCAAAATGACAGGACATTATTCACCATTCAGTTTCTATTAGGAAAAACACAACCAAGACATATGGTGTGGACTATGTGTGTCTGGTAAACACATGTGGATCTGGTGAACAGTTATCACTTGTTGACCAACTACAGGAATACTGACCTCAGAGTCTCCAGTTTACAGTGGGGATTCCCCAGTCCAGCAGAGAGCAGCTTCACTCCTGAATCCTTCAGGTCATTGTTACTCAGATCCAGCTCTCTCAGGTGTGAGGGGTTTGACTCCAGAGCTGAGACCAGAGAAGCACAGCCTTCCTCTGTGACTAGACAGCCTGACAGCCTGCAAAGAGTCAACTCCTTTTAAAACCACAATGCTATTCTTTAGTGGTGAAAATAGTGGCAGTATATTATTTTCAACATATTCAGATATATCAGTGTCCTGAAACCTGGCCAGGTCTATTCGTGAATGAATCACTGTATCATTATTACAAATTATCATAATATTGATTGTAGAGAGAAAATGAATAGTACACATTTTTGAGTAGACTGATCAGACCAGTTTAAAAATCAGTATCAGTCAAAAGACAAACATTGAGGTATCAGATTTAGATTGTATTGAGTATACAGTCCACATCATATCTATTTAGACAGTGAGGTATCAGATTTAGATTGTATTGAGTATACAGTCCACACCATATCTATTTAGACAGTGAGGTATCAGATTTAGATTGTATTGAGTATACAGTCCACACCATATCTATTTAGACAGTGAGGTATCAGATTTAGATTGTATTGAGTATACAGTCCACACCATATCTATTTAGACAGTGAGGTATCAGATTTAGATTGTATTGAGTATACAGTCCACACCATATCTATTTAGACAGTGAGGTATCAGATTTAGATTGTATTGAGTATACAGTCCACACCATATCTATTTAGACAGTGAGGTATCAGATTTAGATTGTATTGAGTATACAGTCCTCACCATATCTATTTAGACAGTGAGGTATCAGATTTAGATTGTATTGAGTATACAGTCCACACCATATCTATTTAGACAGTGAGGTATCAGATTTAGATTGTATTGAGTATACAGTCCACACCATATCTATTTAGACAGTGAGGTATCAGATTTAGATTGTATTGAGTATACAGTCCACACCATATCTATTTAGACAGTGAGGTATCAGATTTAGATTGTATTGAGTATACAGTCCACACCATATCTATTTAGACAGTGAGGTATCAGATTTAGATTGTATTGAGTATACTTCATGTATCGAGTCGCCCCAATTCAAGAAGTTATAAGTATTTTGACGAATTTCCTTATAGTGTATTAAAGTAGTCAAAAGTTTAGTATTTGGTCCGATACTTCTTTAACAGAATGACTACATCAAGCTTGTGACTGCCATGATTAAGGAAAATCATGACTGAATTATGAATGAGTGAGAGAGTTATGGAGGCAACAACAAAACATGCTAACCTCTCACCATTACCAATAACAGAGGCTACAACAAAACATGCTAAACTCTCACCATTACCAATAACAGAGACTACAACAAAACATGCTAAACTCTCAACATTACCAACAACAGAGACTACAAAAAAACATGCTAACCTCTCACCATTACCAATAACAGAGGCTACAACAAAACATGCTAACCTCTCACCATTACCAATAACAGAGGCTACAACAAAACATGCTAACCTCTCACCATTACCAATAACATAGGCTACAACAAAACATGCTAACCTCTCACCATTACCAATAACAGAGGCTACAACAAAACATGCTAACCTCTCACCATTACCAATAACAGAGGCTATAACAAAAGATGCTAACCTCTCACCATTAACCTAAAAAGAATAGGTGACATTCTGTACTGTATCGTAATTTGAAAAATTTGATCTCAAATCCAAAATGTTGGAGAAAAGCACCAAATTTAAAACTGTAAGCTTCACTGTCCAAACACATATGGTGTGGACTATGTGTGTCTGGTAAACACATGTGGATCTGGTGAACAGTTATCACTTGTTGACCAACTACAGGAATACTGACCTCAGAGTCTCCAGTTTACAGTGGGGATTCCCCAGTCCAGCAGAGAGCAGCTTCACTCCTGAATCCTTCAGGTCGTTGTTACTCAGATCCAGCTCTCTCAGGTGTGAGGGGTTTGACTCCAGAGCTGAGACCAGAGAAGCACAGCCTTCCTCTGTGACTAGACAGCCTGACAGCCTGCAAAGAGTCAAATCATATTAAAATCACACTGCTATTCTTTGGTGGTGAAAATAATGGCAGTATATTTTTTTCAACATATTCAGATATATCAGTGTCCTGAAACCTGACATATCTATTCATAAATGAATAATGGATCATTATTACAAATTATCATAATATAACCTGAAATTGAAAAATGAATAGTACAAATATTTGAGAAGACTGATCAGACCAGTTTAAAAAGCAGTATCAGTCAGAAGACAGACAGTGAGGAATCAGAATTAGATTGTATTGAGTATACAGTCCACACCATATCTATTTAGACAGTAAGGTATCATATTTAGATTGTATTGAGTATACAGTCCACAACATATCTATTTAGACAGTGAGGTATCAGATTTAGATTGTATTGAGTATACAGTCCACACCATATCTATTTAGACAGTGAGGAATCAGATTTAGAGTGTGTCAAATCGGAGGGCATGCTGTCCGGTCCTCTGGCAGTCTCTATGGGGGTGCCACAGGGTTCAATTCTCGGGCCGACTCTTTTCTCTGTATATATCAATGATGTTTCTCTTGCTGTGGGCGATTCCCTGATCCACCTCTACGCAGACGACACCATTCTATATACTTTCGGCCCGTCATTGGACACTGTGCTATCTAACCTCCAAACGAGGTTCAATGCCATACAACACTCCTTCCGTGGCCTCCAACTGCTCTTAAACGCTAGTAAAACCAAATGCATGCTTTTCAACCGATCGCTGCCTGCACCCGCATGCCCGACTAGCATCACCACCCTGGATGGTTCCGACCTTGAATATGTGGACATCTATAAGTACCTAGGTGTCTGGCTAGACTGCAAACTCCTTCCAGACTCATATCAAACATCTCCAATCGAAAATCAAATCAAGAGTCGGCTTTCTATTCCGCAACAAAGCCTCCTTCACTCACGCCGCCAAGCTTACCCTAGTAAAACTGACTATCCTTCCAATCCTCGACTTCGGCGATGTCATCTACAAAATGGCTTCCAACACTCTACTCAGCAAACTGGATGCAGTCTATCACAGTGCCATCCGTTTTGTCACTAAAGCACCTTATACCACCCACCACTGCGACCTGTATGCTCTAGTCGGCTGGCCCTCGTTACATATTCGTCGCCAGACCCACTGGCTCCAGGTCATCTACAAGTCCATGCTAGGTAAAGCTCCGCCTTATCTCAGTTCACTGGTCACGATGGCAACACCCATCCGTAGCACGCGCTCCAGCAGGTGTATCTCACTGATCATCCCTAAAGCCAACACCTCATTTGGCCGCCTTTCGTTCCAGTACTCTGCTGCCTGTGACTGGAACGAATTGCAAAATCGCTGAAGTTGGAGACTTTTATCTCCCTCACCAACTTCAAACATCAGCTATCTGAGCAGCTAACCGATCGCTGCTGCTGTACATAGTCTATTGGTAAATAGCCCACCCATTTTCACCTACCTCATCCCCATACTGTTTTTATTTATTTACTTGCTCTTTTGCACACCAATATCTCTACCTGTACATGACCATCTGATCATTTATCACTCCAGTGTTAAAAACTTCTTAGGGAGGATGTTCCCTCGGGGGGATCAAATCAGCGGGTAGTCAGCGGATATTTTAGAGCGTCACTGATCGTTTTTCGTTAAAATTCAAACTTTCATTAAAACACACAAGCAAGGTATTGAATTAAAGCTACACTCGTTGTGAATCTTGCCACCGAGTCAGATTTGTAAAATGCTTTTCGGCGAAAGCATGAGAAGCTATTATCTGATAGCATGTAACACCCCAAAAGACCCGTAGAGGATGTAAACAAAAATAATTAGCGTAGTCGGCGCTACACAAACCGCACAATAATAAATATAAAACATTCATTACCTTTGACCATCTTCTTTCTTGGCACTCCTTGATGTCCCATAATCAATACTGGGTCTTTTTTTGGATTAAATCGGTCCATATATAGCCTAGATATCGATCTATGAAGACTGTGTGATAAACGGAAAAAAATAGCGTTTCATAACGTAACGTCATTTTTAAAAGTTAAAAAGTCGACGATAAACTTTCACAAAACACTTCGAAATACCTTTCTAATGCAACTTTAGGTATTACTACACGTCAATAAGCTATAAAAATCATCAGGGGGCGATGTAAATTCGATAGCCTGCCGTGTGGAAAAATGTCCGGAAAAAAGAAAGACAATGCCTCGGGTTGGTGGTCGGAGGGAATCGGTTCCCTTTGGTCGGATCTACCAAGAATCAAATCAGAATCAAATGAGGAGACTCTATACATCCTGTGGAAGCTGTAGGTACTGCAAGCTCGGCCTCATATATTACGGTTCACCTTTAACAATTCATGGAAGTGGCGCATGGATATTTTTTTCCATCTCCAGTGATCAGATTTTCCTGCGCTTTTCGATGAAACAGACGTTCTGTTATAGTCACAGCCGTGATTTAAACAGTTTTAGAAACGTCTGAGTGTTTTCTATCCACACATACTAATCATATGCATATACTATATTCCTGGAATGAGTAGCAGGGCGCTGAAATGTTGCGCGATTTTTAACAAAAAGCTGCGAAAATTCGCAGCCTCCCAAAGAGGTTTAATCTGCAAAATTGTGATTATACGCCTACCTCCTCATGCCTTTTGCACACATTGTATATAGACTCCCCCTTTGTTTTCTACTGTGTTATTGACTTGTTAATTGTTTATTCCATGTGTAACTCTGTGTTGTCTGCTCACACTGCTATGCTTTATCTTGGCCAGATCGCAGTTGCAAATGAGAACTTGTTCTCAACTGGCCTACCTGGTTAAATAAAGGTGAAATAAATAAATAAATAAAAAGATTGTATTGAGTATACAGTCCACACCATATCTATTTAGACAGTGAGGTATCAGATTTAGATTGTATTGAGTATACAGTCCACAACATATCTATTTAGACAGTGAGGTATCAGATTTAGATTGTATTGAGTATACAGTCCACACCATATCTATTTAGACAGTGGGGTATCAGATTTAGATAGTATTGAGTACACAGTCCACAACATATCTAGTTCGACAGTGAAGCTAACATTTTAAATGGGGCTCTATACTCCAGCATTTTAGATATGAGATCAAATCATATGAGTGTAACATATATATATATATATATATATATATATATATATATATATATATATATATATATATATATAATATAATATATAATAATGTCACCTTTTATTTTATGGTAATTTTGTAAAGTTTCACTGTCCAAACACATATGTTGTGGACTATGTGTGCCCGCCCTTGCTGTCTCTGCCTGGCCAGTTCCCTTCTTTCCACTGGGATTCTCTGCCTCTAAACCTATTACAGGGGCTGAGTCACTGGCTTACTGGGGCTCTCTCATGCCGTCCCTGGAAGGGGTGCGTAACCTGAGTGGGTTGATTCACTGTTGTGGTCATCCTGTCTGGGTTGGCGCTCCCCCCTTGGGTTGTGCCATGGCGGAGATCTTTGTGAGCTATACTCGGCCTTGTCTCAGGATGGTAAGTTGGTGGTTGAATATATCCCTCTAGGTGTGTGGGGGCTGTGCTTTGGCAGAGTGGGTGGGGTTATATCCTTCCTGTTTGGCACCTGTCCGGGGTTGTCCTCGGATGGGGCCACAGTGTCTCCTGACTCCTCCTGTCTCAGCCTCCAGTATTTATGCTGCAGTAGTTTATGTGTCGGGGGTAGGGTCAGTTTGTTATATCTGGAGTACCTCTCCTGTCCTATTCGGTGTCCTGTGTGGATCTAAGTGTGCGTTCTCTAATTCTCTCTTTCTCTCTTTCTCTCTCTCGGAGGACCTGAGCCCTAGGACCATGCCCCAGGACTACCTGACATGATGACTCCTTGCTGTCCCCAGTCCACATGGCCGTGCTGCTGCTCCAGTTTCAACTGACCTGAGCCCTAGGACCATGCCCCAGGACTACCTGACATGATGACTCCTTGCTGTCCCCAGTCCACCTGGCCGTGCTGCTGCTCCAGTTTCAACAGTTCTGCCTTATTATTATTTGACCATGCTGGTAATTTATGAACATTTGAACATCTTGGCCATGCTCTGTTATAATCTCCACCCGGCACAGCCAGAAGAGGCCTGGCCACCCCACATGTGCTCTCTCTAATTCTCTCTTTCTTTCTCTCTCTCGGAGGACCTGAGCCCTAGGACCATGCCCCAGGACTACCTGACATGATGACTCCTTGAGGACTGGCCACCCCACATAGCCTGGTTCCCCTCTAGGTTTCTTCCTAGGTTTTGGCCTTTCTAGGGAGTTTTTCCTGGCCACCGTGCTTCTACACCTGCATTGCTTGCTGTTTGGGGTTTTAGGCTGGGTTTCTGTACAGCACTTTGAGATATCAGCTGATGTACGAAGGGCTATATAAATACATTTGATTTGATTTGATTTGATTTCGTAAACACACGCGGATCTGGTGAACAGTTATCAATTGCTGACCAACTACAGGAATACTGACCTCAGAGTCTCCAGTTTACAGTGGGGATTCCCCAGTCCAGCAGAGAGCAGCTTCACTCCTGAATCCTTCAGGTCATTGTTACTCAGATCCAGCTCTCTCAGGTGTGAGGGTTTGACTCCAGAGCTGAGACCAGAGAAGCACAGCCAATCTCTTTGACTCCACAGCCAGACAGCCTGACAAAGAAATCATCATGATTTCACCAACACACTGTTCATTTAACGAGTAGTATAGAAGGACAATGGCAGATGCATTTGGTTTATTCTTCCAAACATATAGATTAATATTCTGTGAACATCAAAGTATTGATTCAATGTGTTTTTCAATAGTATATACATTATACATTATATATATATATGTATTATAATACATAATTTTCTCTATACCTAATATTTCTTCCTGATGATTAGTACTTAAACATCATTTTATATACTCACAGCACAGCTCTGGAGGCTTTGACCACTGGCAGCAGCCTCAGAAGACCTTTCTCTGAACCAGAGTATTTCTTCAGGTAAAACACATCCAGCTCCTTTTCTGAAGTCAGCAACACAAAGACCAGAGCTGACCACTGTGCAGGTAACAGTTTGGCTTCTGAGAGACTTCCTGATCTCAGGTAGCTTTGGATCTCCTCCACTAGAGAATGGTCATTCAGTTCATTCAGACAGTGGAACAGATTGATGCTCCTCTCTGGAGAGGGATTCTCCCTGATCTTCTCCTTGATGTACTTGATTGTTTCTTCATGGCTCTGTGAGCTGCTTCTTGTCTTTGTCAGTAGACCTCGTAAGTGCTTCTGATTGGACTCCAGTGAGAGGCCCAGAAGGAAGCGGAGGAAAAGGTCCAGGTTTCCCGTCTCACTTTGTAAGGCTTTATCCACAGCACTCTTGAAGACTGTAAATTTAGGCTTGTGTCTTTTCCTCACAGAAAGATTCCTGGACATTGATTGAGGTTTGTCCATTAGATTCTCATTGTTGTTGATGAATGAGAGGAACACATATACAGCAGCCAGAAACTCCTGAATGCTCAGATGAACAAAGCAGTACACCTTGTCCTGGTACAGCACACATTCCTCTTTAAAGAGCTGTGTGCACAATCCTGAGTACACTGAGGCTTCATTGACATCAATGCCAGCCTCTTTCAGGTCTTTTTCATAGAATATCAGATTGCCATTCACAAGCTGTTGAAAAGCCAGTTTTCCCAGTGACAGAATGCTCTCTTTATTCCAGTGTGGACCTGTTTCTTCTTTCCCAAGATACTTTTCATTCTTCTGTTTGGTATGAAATACCACAAGGTGTGTGTACATCTCAGTCAGAGTCTTGGGCATCTCTTCTCTCTTATGTTTCAGCATGTGTTCAAGGACTATTGCAGAAATCCAACAGAATATTGGAATGTGGCACATGATGTGGAGGCTCCTTGATGTCTTTATGTGTGAGATGATTCTGCTGGCCAGGTCCTCATCACTGAATCTCTTCCTGAAGTACTCCTCCTTCTGTGGGTCATTGAACCCTCGTACCTCTGTCACCTGGTCAACACACCATGAAGGGATCTTATTGGCTGCTGCAGGTCGGGTAGTTATCCAGAGGAGAGCAGAGGGAAGCAGATTTCCCTTGAAGAGATTTGTCAGCAGAACATCCACTGAGGTTGACTCTGTGACGGTACAACATATCTTGTTCTTCTGGAAGTCTAGGGGCAGTCGGCACTCATCCAGACCATCAAAAATGAACAGAACTTTGTACTTGTCGTAATTGGAGATCATTGATTCTTTGGTTTCCTTTGAGAAGTGATTGAGAAGTTCAATCAAAGTGTGTTTTTCCCCGATCATCAAATTAAGCTCCCGGAAAGGGAATGAAAATACAAATTGGACATCCTGATTTTCTTTTCCTTCAGCCCAGTCCAGAATGAACTTCTGCACAGAGACTGTTTTTCCAATGCCAGCGACTCCCTTTGTCAGCACAGTTCTGATAGGTTTGTCTTGTCCAGTTAAGGGTTTGAAGATGTCGTTACATTTGATTGCAGTCTCTGGTCTTGCTTGTTTCCTGGTTGATGTCTCAATCTGTCTCAGCTCATGTTCATTATTGACCTCTCCTGTTCCACCCTCTGTGATGTAGAGCTCTGTGTAGATCTTATTGAGAAGTGTTGGGTTTCCTTGTTTAGCGATCCCCTCAAATACACATTGAAACTTCTTCTTTAGATTAGACTTGAGTTCACGTTGGCAAATCACAGCAATCTCATCTGAATGAAGAAATAACACAGGTTATTAATATTACGTCTGTTTTTAATGCCTACAGTATTATAGGACTGTTATAAAGTTTAAATTATAATAATTTCATACATGAAGGGCACTTTTTGGCACTTGCCGTATGTTTGATGAGGATATTTCATATGTACGATCCCGATCCTGCGAGAGTTATTTAAATAGTCTGCCGGTCAGGGCCAGATCTCCTGGGAAGTCATCAAATGAAGTCTCTCGGACATTTGGTTTCCGTTTGATAAATTGTTTAAATTTTGGTAATTTTTCCACTCTTCCCGGAAAATTCCACCAGATGGCGACTGGCTGCTTATTGCAAACGTACAAAACATCACTAAAGTGACATGGCCATTTCTCCTAAACTGAAAAGACTTTCAAGACGAAACTCAGTGAGCACGGGTTTGGCCAAATGGGCATTTAGTCCAGAAGCAAGATGGCGTCAAGTCCTCAACGCTTTTGAGTTAATTAAGGCCCATTTTCTGGGATTAATGGTCAAAAATGGTAATAGAGCGTTAATTTGACCGCTTCATGTCAAAGTACCTACGTTGTAAGTAAAAAGGATCCATTTACATATTGTAATTTACGAGAAACTGTACAATGTACATTTGGTGATGGTTACATTTTTTTATTTCATCCAAAAATGTTATAGATCCAGTTGTGGCGTGCTCAGACGAATCTATTAACATGGGGGTTCGGAGCTCTACGTGATTCCAGTGATTTTCTAAAATCAAACACACACACAGTCAGTGGGGAGAGACACAGTGTGGGGCTTACAGACACACAGAGCCTGCGTTCAAATGATCAAAGAACCATCAGACCTAGATCTCTGAAATTTTAGAAACCTTTTCTAGAGCTTAATTTGATAGTGCACAATGAGTTATTTAGCTCTAGATGGTTCTCAGGCCGAGAAACAGCCTCATACATTTGAAATAAGTACAATTCATTTTGACCATCGCGAAAATGATGACATTTAGAAAAGTCCCAGAGTCACAAGACTAGGTACATTGAAACTGCCTCGGCCCATAGAGACGGACCCGAAAGTTTCTGTCCAATAGTGGATTTTCAGCACCAATCAAGGTCGCTGCTCAGGCTCCAAATGACCTACCGAGCCAAAACTCGGGATTCATGGTCGACTCAGCTAGGCCTCAGCTAGGCCTACATAAAATGTCAGAATTGGACCCACAGCTAGAACGTAACTACGTGTTTTACGTTTTTATTATGGTTTGAACTGAAGGCACTTTGAATTTTGGGCTTGCTCTGAAATATGTGATAGTTGGCTTCTAAAAGAGTTGGACAAAGTGGGTTTGGTTTCAGTTTGTATCAGTTTGGTGTCAGAATGATATCTTATTGACTGATGGAGCCTGACTTGAGCCTGACTTGATGCCTGACTTTTGTCCATTTGAAAATTGACATGAAGTAATCAACACCAACAAGCGATGGAGAGGAACCAGAATCACTGCCCGGCCATCCCGAATTCAGTCAATTGGGCATTTCTGCAGTATTTTAGAGCTTGTCAAATTTGTGACGGTAAATGCCCATTGAAAGACATTGCAAATGGACAGTACATTTGCAATAAGTTTAAACAGTGATAAACCATCACCAAATTGACATGCAGAAATCAACACCAACGAGAGATGGAGAGGAACCACTATCACTGCCCGGACATCCCGAGTTCAACAGGCTAGTCAATTGGGCATTTCTGCAGTATATTAGAGCATGTCAAATTTGTGATGGTAAATGCCCATTGTAAGACTGCAAATGGACAACCGTGCACGTGGTGATCGGTTACCAGGAGCACATAAAAAAAATGTTTTAATGCCTTTAGGAGAGTGCAAGGGGTCCATGGAACCCCCACCCATGCCCATCCAATATAAATGAACCATAAATGGTCAATTTGGATGTTTTTTTATCTATTAAAAAAATGACAGTACCACTTCTCTCTCAATGCACCAAATTCTTACTTCCTATAGCTTCCTATGATCAAACATGACAAATAGACCTTCTAGTTTAACTCAGGGCTTAACACAGGGATATATATCATTTCGTCAGTAAAAATGCAATTTGGACATTTCTTATGTCATTTGGACATGGTTCACTTACTTTTTCATTTGGAAACCAACTTGAAACCGACTTCCTATGATCATATATGGCAAATGAACATAACATCCTGATTTAGCACTTTCAATACTTATATATGGCATTTGGACATTTCTTATGCCATTTGGCCATGGTTCACTGACTTTTGACTTCCTATGATTATACACTGCTCAAAAAAATAAAGGGAACACTTAAACAACACAATGTAACTCCAAGTCAATCACACTTCTGTGAAATCAAACTGTCCACTTAGGAGGCAACACTGATTGATAATACATTTCACATGCTGTTGTGCAAATGGAATAGACAACAGGTGGAAATTATAGGCAATTAGCAAGACACCCCCAATAAAGGAGTGGTTCTGCAGGTGGTGACCACAGACCACATCTCAGTTCCTATGCTTGTTATGTTATGGTCACTTTGAATGCTGGCGGTGCTTTCACTCTAGTGGTAGCATGCGACAGAGTCTACAACCCACACAAGTGACTCAGGTAGTGCAGCTCATCCAGGATGGCACATCAATGCGAGCTGTGGCAAGAAGGTTTGCTGTGTCTGTCAGCGTAGTGTCCAGAGTATCGAGGCACTACCAGGAGACAGGCCAGTACATCAGGAGACATGGAGGAGGCCGTAGGAGGGCAACAACCCAGCAGCCGGACCGCTACCTCCGGCTTTGTGCAAGGAGGAGCAGGAGGAGCACTGCCAAAGCCCTGCAAAATGACCTCCAGCAGGCCACAAATGTGCATGTGTCTGCTCAAACGGTCAGAAACAGACTCCATGAGGGTGGTATGAGGGCCCGACGTCCACAGGTGGGGGTTGTGCTTACAGCCCAACACCGTGCAGGACGTTTGGCATTTGCCAGAGGACACCAAGATTGGCAAATTCACCACTGGAACCCTGTGCTCTTCACAGATGAAAGCAGGTTCACACTCAGCACGTGACAGACGTGACAGTGTCTGGAGACGCCGTGGAGAACGTTCTGCTGCCTGCAACACCCTCCAGCATGACCGGTTTGGCGGTGGGTCAGTCATGGTGTGGGGTGGCATTTCTTTGGGGGCCGCACAGCCCTCCATGTGCTCGCCAGAGGTAGCCTGACTGCCATTAGGTACCGAGATGAGATCCTCAGACTCCTTGTTAGACCATATGCTGGTGCGGTTGGCCCTAGGTTCCTCCTAATGCAAGACAATGCTAGACCTCATGTGGCTGGAGTGTGTCAGCAGTTCCTGCAAGAGGAAGGCATTGATGCTATGGACTGGCCCGCCCGTTCCCCAGACCTGATTCCAATTGAGCACATCTGGGACACATCTGGGACATCATGTCTCGCTCCATCCACCAATGCCACGTTGCACCACAGACTGTCCAGGAGTTGGCGGATGCTTTAGTCCAGGTCTGGGAGGAGATCCCTCAGGAGACCATCCGCCACTTCATCAGGAGCATGCCCAGGCGTTGTAGGGAGGGCATACAGGCACGTGGAGGCCACACACACTACTGAGCCTCATTTGGACTTGTTTTAAGGACATTACATCAAAGTTGGATCAGCCTGTAGTGTGCTAATCCACTTTAATTTTGAGTGTGACACCAAATCCAGACCTCCATGGGTTGATACATTTTATTTCCATTGATCATTTTTGTGTGATTTTTTTGTCAGCACATTCAACTATGTAAAGAAAAAGTATTTAATAACAATATTTCATTCAATCAGATCTAGGATGTGTTATTTTAGTGTTCCAAAGGTATGTTCATATTGTATTATTTACAAAAATCGAAACAATTTCGAAAAACGGTCCAGAAAGCAGTTTTTTAGAGGGAGTTGTATTTTGAAAAAATAAAATAAAATAAAAAATTAGACCCTTATGTCCATTGACAATATGAAAATGTAGGGTGGCGCGCTCTCGCTATCTATGATATTTTTGCTGTATGACAATCGGCATTTGCCATCAGCTTTGAATGATCTGCCGTCCATTAGAGTAGTTTGCGATTTTGTATATGTTTCGTTCAATAACTTGCTAGCTAACTTTCATTTTTTGTCCGTTTCATGGGGGTTTTCCCACTTCTCATAACTGACTGTATACCATAATACATTACAGACTGGTGTGACTGATTATATTATTATTATTGAAGGTATTATTAATGTTTTCTCTCTCTGACTCTCTCTCTCTCTCTCTCTAAATAAATCATCACAACACATCCCTGCAGCTACTTGATGAGGTCACTAGGTGTGTTGGACCATGCTGGTCATTTATGAACATTTGAACATCTTGGCCATGTTCTGTTATAATCTCCACCCGGCACAGCCAGAAGAGGACTGGCCACCCCTCATAGCCTGGTTCCTCTCTAGGTTTCTTCCTAGGTTCTGGCCTTTCTAGGGAGTTTTTCCTAGCCACCGTGCTTCTACACCTGCATTTCTTGCTGTTTGGGATTTTAGGCTGTGTTTCTGTACAGCACTTTGAGATATCAGCTGATGTACGAAGGGCTATATAAATAAATTTGATTTGACTAGGTCTCTCGCTCTCTCTCACCCTCTCTCTCCCCGCACCTGCACCCTCTCTCTCTCGCCCTCTCTCTCTCCTGCACCCCCTCTCTCTCTCTCTCTCTCTCTCGCTCTCTCTCTCACCCTATCCCTCTCTCTCACCCTCTCTCTCTCTCTCTCTCTCTTTTCTCTCTCTCACCCTGTCCCTCTTTCACCCTCTCTCTCTCACCCTCTCTCTCTCTCTCTCACCCTCTCTCCCATCTATCTCTCTCTATTTTTAGGCTGCTACAATATCATTGAGTTACACAGGTACTTTAGCTGTACTTTAGCAACAGCTTTTAAATGTTATAAAACATCATTCAACATGAGGCAGACAGCTCTTACATTTCTCAAGTATGTCAGCAAGCTCCTTCTGGTTCATTTTCCTCAGGACGTGCAGTGTGATCTTCAGAGCCCCCTCTCTGGCACTGCTCTCCTGCTTCTCATCTTCAGCATCCACCACTTCCTTATCCTGCAACTGACTCTCAAAGCCTTCTGGGAGTTCTGGACTAAGAATCCTCTTGAATATCTTCAGCTCCTTCTTCACAAATGTCATAATATTCTCTTCAAGCAACTGAAATAAATCAAGTAAGTAAGTTAAGCAAGAGAATAAATGCTTTCTCATTAACACATTAATGAATGATTGACAGATCAACTTTACTTGAGGTAAACAAAAACAAATGTACATAACAGGATCACATACACTGAATATGGAGGCCAGGTCTGTTTGATGACTCTGGGAAGACTGACCACTGAGAATCTCTGACTCTGATCTCTCCTGTTGGTTTCTGTGAACAAAACATGAGATTATATCTTCTCATCCAGGGAGTGCACACACACACACACACACACACACACACACACACACACACACACACACACACACACACACACACACACACACACACACACACACACACACACAGGGAGGGAATGTTGTGTTTGTTGTGTTTGTTTAATATTGTTGTTTAAAACCACTTATGGATCATGCGAATTTTCGCAGCTTTTTGTTAAAAATCGCGCAACATTTCAAAGTCCTGCTACTCATGCCAGGAATATAGTATATGCAAATGATATAGAAAACACTCTGAAGTCTCTAAAACTGGTTAAATCGTGTCTGTGGCTATAACATAACGTGTTTAGGAGTAAAAATCCCTCGAAAAACTGTTCTCCAAAAACACAAAAATATATTAATCCGCCAGTCAATGTATTGTTTAAGGCGACTGCAAATACATGAACAT
Organism: Oncorhynchus tshawytscha; assembly: GCF_018296145.1. NCBI lineage: Eukaryota > Metazoa > Chordata > Actinopteri > Salmoniformes > Salmonidae > Oncorhynchus > Oncorhynchus tshawytscha. The sequence goes on along the minus strand of NW_024607556.1, from coordinate 12,845 downwards.
GCCCTGTAAACGCCTACAGCTTCCACACGATGTCGCCAGTGCTGGCATTTCGAGCAGACTTAATCCTTGGTTCTATGACGTTTTGGCCTTTCCTGTTTTAGTCTCTCAACAGGATGTTGTTAAAATGAAAAAGATGGACGCTGATTTCAAGACTAGCTGCTATCGAATACAGATCGCCCCGTGATGAATTGTATAGATTATTAACGTTTATTAATACCTAAAGTTGGTTTAGAAAAGTAGTTTGGAGTTATTTGTAAAAGTTTATATGCAACTTTTGTAATTTTAAAAAGTGACGTTGCGTCTTGTAAAATGGAATATTCCTGGATCAGATCTAAGGACAACGACATTTTGGCTATACAATGACGGATTTAATCGGGAAAAAGACCCAATTGTGATGTTTATGGGATATATAGGAGTGCCAAGAAAGAAGCTCGTCAAAGGTAATGAATGTTTTATATTTTATTTCTGCGTTTTGGGTAGCGCCGGCTACCGCAAAATCTTTTGTTTTAGGTGACGTTCCAGTATTTTGGGGGGTGCATGCTATCAGATAATAGCTTCTCATGCTTTCGCCGAAAAGCATTTTACAAATCTGACTTGGTGGCTAGATTCACAACGAGTGTAGCTTTAATTCGGTACCTTGCATGTGTGTTTTAATGAAAGTTTGAGTTTTATCAAACACTATACGTGGCACTCTTGAAATTTCCGCTGATTTGATCCCCGCAGAGGGAGCTAGTCCCTAACAAGTAATAAGGACTATGAAAATGGAAAAAAAGGATTAGCCTATGGATTATGAAAACAACAATAGAAATGGGAAAATGGGATAATAATAATGAGACTATAAGGAGTACCAGTACTGAGTCAATGTGCAGGGTACCAGGTAGTTGAGGTAATAATGAGACTATAAGGAGAACCAGTACTGAGTCAATGTGCAGGGTACCAGGTAGTTGAGGTAATAATAGTGAGGGAATGTTGTGTTTGTTTAATATTGTTTTAGGAATATGAAAATGGACAAAAGGATGAGCCTATGGATTATGAAAACAACAACAATAAATGGGAAAATGTGAGAGGAGAAATGACTAGAGACAGTGTTGTTTAACTCACTGACCAGGACCCATGAGTTCTTCTTACCTTTGTTCAGTAGAAAAGTCTCCCTCTCTAAAGAATATAGGTAGACCCATAGACTTGTCACTCTTCATGGACACACAGCTGGGACAGGGGAGGCTGGTTTGTTTAATATTGTTTAGGACTCTCCTGCTTGATTGGACTTCAACACAACAGAGACAAACATTACATCTCTCATCTACTCTGAGCTCAGATGGGGAAACATAAGAAGAGTTTCATTCAAAAAGCTATTTATCCATTTTCAGAAATGTTCGTAAATTAGCTTTTATTGTTTAAAGAATTAGGAAAGAGATTGGTGTGTTTTTTAAATATCTATCTAATGTCTTTAATATTCTGGGTTGTTTATTCAATACAGATATTAAGATTATGTTTTATAATGCTGGTATACTGAGGTTGAGGTTCTGACTGGTGATAATTGAGACAAATAAGTCAAAAAAGTTTTTCAGCAAATTGTGCAAGTTCTCCCACTTAAAAATATGAGTACTGAGGCCTTTTTCCACCAATAATATATACTTCAACTATGACAGACAAAACAGTAAAAAAAATCCAGAAAATCACATTGTAGGATTTTTAATGAATTTATTTGCAAATGAATGTGGAAAATGAATATTTGGTCAACTACAAACAAGCAAGATTTCTGGCTCTCACAGACCTGTAACTTCTTCTTTAAGAGGCTCCTCTGTCCTCCACTCGTTACCTGTATTAATGGCACCTGTTTGAACTTGTTATCAGTATAAAAGACACCTGCATGAGGTTTTAAGTAAGAAGAAAAATTCCCAGGACAGAGCTTAATTTCAGTTAACCTCTTGGGGCACTATTTTTATGAAAATATAAAGTTCCCAAAGAAAATAACCTATTTCTCAGGACCAGATGCTAGATATGCATATAATTACAGCTTAGGATAGAAAACACTCTTAAGTTTCCAAAACTGTAAAAATATATGTCTGTGAATATAACAGAACTAATATTGCAGGCGAAGATGAGAAAAATAATCAGGAAGTGACTTTATTTTGAAACCTCTGTGTTCCTATGGTCCCTATTGACCATTGAAAGGGATATCAACCAGATGCCCTTTTCTGTGGCTTTCTATCTTAAGGTGTCTACGGCCTTTAGACTTAGTTTTAGGCCTTTATTTTGAAGAATGAGCGTAAACGTCCACATTGCGTAAGTGGTCATTTGTTAATGCTCTTAGAGTGATTCTTGCGCAAAACAGAGAGGCATATATTTCCTCCCGGTTTTAGTGTTTTGAAAAGCCAACTGTCCCGGTTGATATATTATCGAATAGATATTTGAAAATATACCTTATAGGATTGATTATAAAAAACGTTTGCCATGTTTCTGTCGACATTATGGATCTAATTTGGAATTTTTGTCTGCGTTGTACATTGACTGCTATTTCTTATGGATTCCTGGGCATAACGCACCAAACTAACGGAGGTATTTGGATATAAAAATATCTTTATGGAACTAACTGAACATTTGCTGTCTAACTGGGAGTCTCGTGAGTGAAAACATCCGAAGATCATCAAAGTTAAACGCTTAATTTGATTGCTTTTCTGATTTTCGTGACCAAGCTTACTGATGCTAAGTGGAAATAATGCTATGCTAGGCTATTGATAAACTTACACAAACGCTGTATTGCGTTGGCTGTAAAGCATAATTTCAAAATCTGAGACGATGACAGGGTGATTAACAAAAGGCTGAGCTGTGTTTCGTCTATATTTCACTTGTGATTTCATGAATATGAATATTTTCTAGTAATATTTTCGACTGTTGCGTTATGCTATTCAGCGGTTGCTGATGACAAATACACCGGATCTGGGTAGTTCTAATAAGTAATCTAAATGCCAATTTATAAAATGTCCAATTTACAGTAGCTATTCCAGTGAAATAATACCATGCTATTGTTTGAGGAGAGTGCATGACTTCTGAACAGTTATTTTGAAAACATATTCCACATTTGGGCAGTCTTGATACAACATTTTTAACACAAATACAATGGTTCATTGGATCAGTATAAAACTTTGCAGGTACACTGCTGCCATCTATTGAACAAAAAGTAGATTGTAGATTGCTGGAATAATACTTTATGGCCTTTAACATGTTTCTCTGGCATTTAAAAGATGATGGTACAAAAAAATACAAAAGAACGGTTTGTTTTTTCTTTTACATTATCTTTTTACGAGATCTATTCTGTTATATTCTCCTACATTCCTTTCACATTTCCACAAAGTTCAAAGTTTTTCCTTTCAAATGGTACCAAGAATATGCATATCCTTGCTTCAGGGCCTGAGCTACAGGCAGTTAGATTTGGGTATGTCATTTTAGGTGAAATATTAACCATTTGTTGATCAGAAACGAAAAATATATATAAGTTTAGTGATTCCATATATACTATAAAGGAAGTGATTTTTGGTTCTATAAGGAGCCTTCGATAATAAGATTAATAAATATGTTTTCTTTTGATGATTTAATTATCTACATGTTTTTCAAGTTCTCCCTTTAGAGCTGCAACGTTGTTTAAAAATAATCCTCAATTGGATATGGCTTTAAATTGGGCAATTGAAGGTATCTAGGGCATAATATGTGTTTGATGAAAATGAACATTGTCTCTCTATGCAACTCATTATTGGCAAGGGCTTGATGCCTACTATGCCAAAGCTATTTAGAGTTGTTCAACGGAAGTGAAGAGTGTGTTGATGTAATGGTAATATTGTCAAAATTCAACTCATCAGAATTGGTTAAAAAGATATGCATTCCATTATATTAGGTAATCATTAAGAGTAGGCAAAGTGGTCGTCATGTGAAAATTCTATCAAATGTCTAACTCATTGCAACGAGTACAGTCAGGGTGCCGCAGAACCCTGCAGTACCTCCACAGACCCCGGATTGAGAACCCCTGCAGTACCTCTGCAGACCCCAGATTGAGAACTCCTGATTTAGCACATGCTCTAATCCAGAGTGATTTACAGTTCTGCATTCATCTTAATTAAGATAGCTACGTTTTGAGACAACCACATATCACAGTCAAATATACAGGATAGCAACATTCCAGCTAAACAACGTATATATAACGCGTTTTGCAATAACAAATACAAATACAAATAATTAAAAAAAAGTCTAAAAACTATTAATGAAAAATCTGAGAACAGTAATATTGAAAGCACCCATAAGCAACCATTTCTGATTAAAAACAAATGTGAACATTTTTGGAAATAGCATTTTAAAATAAACTCTTAATAGTTCATTAACACAACTCTCATCTCACCTCTTAGCTTTGGTGTCATGTTCCCCAGAGAGTCTCATTTTAGAGGCAGGGCCCCCTCCTTTCTCTCCCCAGAGAGACTCATTTTAGAGGCAGGGCCCCCTCCTCTCTCTCCCCAGAGAGACTCTTTTAGAGGCCCCCCTCCTCTCTCTCCCCAGAGACTCATTTTAGAGCACTGACCCCTAAACAGAGATCCAGCATGTTGGTTGTGGTTAACAGTAATTATTGAATGTCAATTGTTATAATTTATTAATGATCTCTTATAAAAAAAATTTAATAACAGACATATTAAAACAGTCAGGTGATTTAATGCATCACATGAATATGTAGTTATGAAATTTAATCTCCATGGTAACTGTCAATAATAATAATAATAAGTCACTGTTTGTTAAGGTAGTTATAGACAGTACAGCAACAATAATAATAATAATAATAAGTCACTGTTTGTTAAGGTATTAAAATAAAGTAACTATTTAATAATAAGTCTTTCAATTAAGGTAGTTATAACATGTACAGCAACAATAATAATAATAATAATAATAATAAGTCACTGTTTGTTAAGGTAGTTCTAGACAGTACAAAGTAATAATTTAACAATAAGTCTCTGTTTTTAAATTATAGATAACAATAATAATAATAATAATAATAATAAGTCACTGTTTGTTAAGGTAGTTATAGACAGAAAAGTAACAATAATAATAATAATAATAATAAGTCACTGTTTGTTAAGGTAGTTATAGACAGTTGAGGTCAACAACAATAATAATAATAATAATAATAATGACCAGTTTAAACCTGTTCAGACTGTTTGTTCAAGGTAATGTTATAGGCCTACCAGTAGCAAGACAGACAATGTAACAATAATATAAATAATAATGTAATAATAGATGACCAGTCTAAACTGTTTGTTAAGGTAGTTATAGACAGTCAGTTAATAATGTTATAAGTCACTAAGGTAGTTATAGACAGTACAGCAACAATAATATAATAATATCATAGATGACCAGCACTAAACCTGTTTGTTAAGGTAGTTATAGACAGTAACAGCAATTTGTAATAATAATAATAATAATAATAAGTCACTGTTTGTTAAGGTAGTTATAGACAGTAAGCAAATAATAATAATAATAAGTCACTGTTTGTTAAGGTAGTTATAGACAGTAAGCAATAATAATAATAATAATAATAATAAGTCACTGTTTGTTAAGGTAGTTATAGACAGTAACAGCAACAATAATAATAATAATAATAATCATGTTTGTTAAGGTAGTTATAGACAGTACAGCAACAATAATAACAATATAATAATATTTAATAATAATAATAAGTCACTGTTTGTTAAGGTTTTATAGACAGTACAGCAACAATAACAATAATAATTTCATAATAATATAATAATAAGTCAAAATCAATAATAATAATAATAATAATAATAATAAGTCACTGTTTGTTAAGGTAGTTATAGACAGTACAGCAACAATAATAATAATAATAATAATAAGTCACTGTTTGTTAAGGTAGTTATAGACAGTGCAGCAACACAAGGCCATGTCTAAAACTTATTTTATATGTCTCACAAGTATTTTTAATAATTAAAAGTAGGCTGTTTATTGTCTTTTTTTAAATTGCCTTTCAATCTGTTATTTTCACTTTTTTTCCCCCACAGTATATATCCTGATATAGTCATATACATTAGAGAGGTATATATATCCTGATAGAGTCATATACATTAGAGAGGTATATATATCCTGATATAGTCATGTATATTAGAGAGAGGTGTATATATCCTGATATAGTCATATACATTAGAGAGGTATATATATCCTGATAGAGTCATATACATTAGAGAGAGGTATATATATCCTGATAGAGTCATATACATTAGAGAGAGGTATATATATCCTGATATAGCCATATACATTAGAGAGGTATATATATCCTGATAGAGTCATATACATTAGAGAGAGGTTTAAATATCCTGATATAGTCATGTACATTAGAGAGGTATATATATCCTGATATAGTCATATACATTAGAGAGGTATATATATCCAATTGGTGGCTGACTAAATACTTTTTTGCCCCACTGCATATTGCTACAGATGTTTGATCTTAATTTGACCGAGGTTGCTAAATAAAATAATCCTGCAGCAACAGGACATTTGAATTATTATGTGGATTATAATGAATGAACAATTTTTAAATGGAAAAGTGGAATTTATCATCTTCAGAAATACTCAAATACAGTACACAGTACACGTTTTAGTTTTCCTGCAACAATGTGATACAATTAAGATCCTGCATCGGAACAGAGATGAGGTCTTTATCTGAAAAAGGCAGTTTGACTTATTATCAATGAAGTTGCAACTGTCAGCTGCTGTAAACCTCTGTGATGTTATAGACCCCCATCTGAACAGTTTCTCACCAACTGGCCACCTGGCCCATAGAGACTAAAGGACTATGCTGTGGCCCTCACCAACTGGCCATCTGGCCCATAGAGACTAAAGGACTATTCTGTGGCCCTCACCAACTGGCCACCTGGCCCATAGAGACTAAAGGACTATGCTGTGGCCCTCACCAACTGGCCACCTGGCCCATAGAGACTAAAGGACTATGCTGTGGCCCTCACCAACTGGCCACCTGGTCCATAGAGACTAAAGGACTATGCTGTGGCCCTCACCAACTGGCCACCTGGCCCATAGAGACTAAAGGACTATGCTGTGGCCCTCACCAACTGGCCATCTGGCCCATAGAGACTAAAGGACTATGCTGTGGCCCTCACCAACTGGCCATCTGGCCCATAGAGACTAAAGGACTATGCTGTGGCCCTCACCAACTGGCCATCTGGCCCATAGAGACTAAAGGACTATGCTGTGGCCCTCACCAACTGGCCATCTGGCCCATAGAGACTAAAGGACTATGCTGTGGCCCTCACCAACTGACCACCTGGCCCATAGAGACTAAAGGACTATGCTGTGGCCCATAGAGACTAAAGGACTATGCTGTGTTCCATAGAGACTAAAGGACTATGCTGTGGCCCTCACCAACTGACCACCTGGTCCATAGAGACTAAAGGACTATACTGTGGCCCTCACCAACTGACCACCTGGTCCAGATAGAGACTAAAGGACCTTGCTGTGGCCCTCACCAACTGACCCTTCTGGTCCATAGAGACTAAAGGACTATGCTGTGGCCCTCACCAACTGGCCACCTGGTCCATAGAGACTAAAGGACTATGCAGTGGCCCTCACCAACTGGCCACCTGGTCCATAGAGACTAAAGGACTATGCTGTGGCCCTCACCAACTGACCACCTGGTCCATAGAGACTAAAGGACTATGCTGTGGCCCTCACCAACTGACCACCTGGTCCATAGAGACTAAAGGACTATGCTGTGGCCCTCACCAACTGGCCACCTGGTCCATAGAGACTAAAGGACTATGCTGTGGCTCTCACCAACTGACCACCTGGTCCATAGAGACTAAAGGACTATGCTGTGGCTCTCACCAACTGACCACCTGGTCCATAGAGACTAAAGGACTATGCAGTGGCCCTCACCAACTGACCACCTGGTCCATAGAGACTAAAGGATAATACACTCTACGCTGCACACCACATCAAGCCATCTCTGAACTGGACACGAAATAACTGAACTATAATGCATTAGCTCTCTGTTCATTTATCTTAGATATATTTATACTGATACTGTAAATTTGGACGTATACTGTTTATCAACTGTATAACCACTGCACTGTATATCAACTGTATATCAACTGTACTGTATATCAACTGTATATCAACTGTACTGTATATCAACTGTCTATCAACTGTACTGTATATCAACTGTATATCCACTGTACTATATATCTGTATATCCACTGTACTGTATATCTGTAGAGCCACTGTACTGTATATCAACTGTATATCCACCGTACTGTATATCAACTGTATATCCACTGTACTGTATATCAACTGTATATCCACTGTACTGTGTATCAACTGTATAGCCACTGTACTGTATATCAACTGTACTGTATATCAACTGTATATCCACTGTACTGTGTATCAACTGTATAGCCACTGTACTGTATATCAACTGTATATCCACTGTACTGTATATCAACTGTATATCCACTGTACTGTATATCAACTGTATATCCACTGTACTGTATATCAACTGTATAGCCACTGTACTGTATATCAACTGTATAGCCACTGTACTGTATATCAACTGTATAGCCACTGTACTGTATATCAACTGTACTGTATATCCACTGTACTGTATATCAACTGTATATCCACTGTAATGTATATCAACTGTATATCCACTGTACTGTTTATCAACTGTATATCCACTGTACTGTATATCAACTGTATATATATATACTGTATATATTTATATCAACTGTATTGTATATCAGGTAGGCTGTACTGTATATCAACTGTATAGCTACTGTACTGTATATCAACTGTACTGTATATCCACTGTACTGTATATCAACTGTATAGCCACTGTAATGTATATCAACTGTATATCCACTGTACTGTTTATCAACTGTATATCCACTGTACTGTATATCCACTGCACTGTATATCAACTGTATATCCACTGTACTTTTTATCAACTGTATATCCACTGTACTGTATATCCACTGCACTGTATATCAACTGTATAGCCACTGTACTGCATATCAACTGTATATCCACTGTAATGTATATCAACTGTATATCCACTGTACTGTATAACCACTGCACTGTTTATCAACTGTATATCCGCTGTACTGTATATCAACTGTACTGTATATCAACTGTACTGTATATCCACTGTACTGTATATCAACTGTATAGCCACTGTACTGTATATGTGTATATCCACTGTACTGTATATCAACTGTTTATCAACTGTATATCAACTTACTGTATATCAACTGTATATCCACTCTACTGTATATCCACTACTGTATATAAACTGTACTGTATATCAACTGTTTATCAACTGTACTGTTTATCAACCTTACTGTTTATAACTTTACTGTTTATCAACTGTTTATCAACTGTACTGTATATCACTGTACTGTATAGCCACTGTACTGTATTATCAACTATATATCCACTGTACTGTATATCAACTGTATATCCACTGTATATAAACTGTATAAGATCCACTGTACTGTAAATATCAACTAAAGTATATCCAAAGTACTGTAGATCAACTGTATGGAGAAATAATGAAATGTTGTCATGGTGATTTAACTGTACTGTATATCCACTGTGAGGACATGTCATTGTGATGTACATTTATATCAACTGTATAAAGGCACTGTACTGAATATCAACTGTATATCAACACTTACTGTATTATCAACTGTTTATCAAACTGTACTGTATATCAACTGTATAGTCACTGTACTGTATTAACCCAGTACAAATAGGTGTGTATATCCACTGTTCATTCTCTTATAGCTCTATGCTCACTTATCCTAAATGTAGAGGATAACTACCCTGTGGAACTATGATGTACCCTAGTCCACAGTTCATTCTCTTATATGATATATATTATCATGAAATGTAGAGGATAACTACCTGTAGTTGTGATATAATCCACATTATCATATGAAATGTCTAACTTACCCTATAGCTGGAACTATGATACTAATACATTATCATGTATGAAATGTAGAGGATAACTACCCTATAGCTATATAATTACATACCTATGAAATGTGAGGATAACACTGTAGTGGAACTATGATATAATTACAGTATCATTCTCTTATAGGATAACTACCCTATAGTGTTGATCTAATTACATTATAATGTTGTAGGAAAACCCTTAGTGGAAACTCTATGATATATTCATTATCATCTGAAATGTTGATAACACCCTATAGTGGAACTATGATATAATTACATTATCGTATGAAATGTAGAGGATAACTACCCTATAGTGGAACTATGATATAATTACATTATCATATGAAATGTAGAGGATAACTACCCTGTAGTGGAACTATGATATAATTACATTATCATATGAAATGTAGAGGATAACTACCCTATAGTGGAACTATGATATAATTACATTATCATATGAAATGTTATCATATGGCCTAATGTAGAGGATAACCCATAGTGGAACTATGATATAATGTACATTAACATATGAAATGTAGAGGATAACTGGGTTATAGTGGAACTATGATATAATTACATTATCATATGAAATGTAGAGGATAACTACCCTATAGTGGAACTGATATAAATTACATTATCATATGAAATGTAGAGGATAACTACCCTATAGTGGAACTATGATATAATTACATTATCATATGAAATGTAGAGGATCACTACCCTATAGTGGAACTATGATATAATTACATTATCATATGAAATGTAGAGGATAACTACCCTATAGTGGAACTATGATATAATTACATTATCATATGAAATGTAGAGGATAACTACCCTATAGTGGAACTATGATATAATTACATTATCATACCCTATAGTGGAACTATGATATAATTACATTATCATATGAAATGTAGAGGATAACTACCCTATAGTGGAACTATGATATAATTACATTATCATATGAAATGTTAAATGTAGAATATATGATTATATATGAATAGAGGATAATTACATGATAATTACATATTGATAAATTGAATTTGACTTGACCACGTCCAGTCAGCTCCATGTTGTATGATTAAACTGACACCAACCTGTCTCAGTAGAAGTAGACTGTTAGAGTGTTTTACTGTCATTCACTATACTAACATTACACCATACATTTAATTATCTACTGTTAGAGTGTTTTACTAACATCATTCATATCTACTGTTAACATTATTACACCATACATTTAATTTATCTACTGTTAGGAGTGTTTTACTGTCATTCACTATACTAACATTACACCAGACATTTAATTTATCTACTGTTAGGAGTGTTATACTTCCATTCACTATACTAACATTACACCATACATTTAATTTATCTACTGTTAGGAGTGTTATACTGTCATTCACTATACTAACATTACACCATACATTTAATTTATCTACTGTTAGGAGTGTTATACTTCCATTCACTATACTAACATTACACCATACATTTAATTTATCTACTGTTAGGAGTGTTTTACTTCCATTCACTATACTAACATTACACCATACATTTAATTTATCTACTGTTAGGAGTGTTTTACTGTCATTCACTATACTAACATTACACCATACATTTAATTTATCTACTGTTAGGAGTGTTTTACTGTCATTCACTATACTAACATTACACCATACATTTAATTTATCTACTGTTAGGAGTGTTTTACTGTCATTCACTATACTAACATTACACCATACATTTAATTTATCTACTGTTAGGAGTGTTTTACTGTCATTCACTATACTAACATTACACCATACATTTAATTTATCTACTGTTAGGAGTGTTATACTGTCATTCACTATACTAACATTACACCATACATACATTACACCATACATTTAATTTATCTACTGTTAGGAGTGTTTTACTTCACTATACTAACATTACACCATACATTTAATTTATCTACTGTTAGGAGTGTTTTTTACTTCACTATACTAACATTACACCATACATTTAATTTATCTACTGTTAGGAGTGTTTTACTTCACTATACACTATACTAACATTACACCATACATTTAATTTATCTACTGTTAGGAGTGTTTTACTGTCTTCACTATACTAACATTACACCATACATTTAATTTATCTACTGTTAGAGTGTTTTATACTACTCACTACATTTCATTTATCTACTGTTAGGAGTGTTTTACTTCACTATACTAACATTACACCATACATTTAATTTATCTACTGTTAGGAGTGTTATACTTCACTATACTAACATTACACCATACATTTAATTTATCTACCTTTAGAGTGTTTTACTGTCATTCAACATTAAAGGTGATTACCATACTAACATTACACGATGGGTATTATTTGGCAGTTAGGAGTGTTATATCACGTTACTAATACACCATACATTTGACTTAACTCACTTTATAGTATTACCATTGTCATCACAGAATATTGATCATATTTCTTTGTCATTCTGATTGCGTACCACTTATACTCAACATTACATCGCACAGCTCATTTCTTCACAACTTCATATTCTCTTCTGTAGCTCATCACAACCATGTCAGTCATTGAGACATTTTCGTTGTTCTGTATATTCTGGGATGGATGAGGGCCTCGCTGGAATGCGAAGCTAATCGAAGCTGTTCAACTTTGTGAAAACCAGCATAGGCCATCTGCAGGTAGCCTAGTGGTTGTTCCAAGATCGAATTCGAGCTGACAAAGTGTATCTGTTGCCTCTGCTCTCACTTGCCGTCAATCTACGATCGCATAAATAAACAATGTAATCTCAGATTTGTTCAGGTTTCAGCATCAGG